>NW_020290619.1:814708-897811 GCF_003184585.1 Aspergillus saccharolyticus JOP 1030-1 | reverse complement strand
TTTTTTTTTTTTTTTTTTTTTTTATGCCCTTGGCGATGTACTGGCGCTAGAACACTCCTCGCTTTCTCTTTTTCCTGTTTGTGTTTGTATCTGATGTGTTGTTGTACTCCATGCGACCTGCATCTTATATATGTATGTACTTTTTCTTCTTTTCTTGTTCTCTTTCTTCAAGGATTCCCAATGTTTGCTTTGATGTGATGTGATGTGATGTGATGTCTAAGGGATCTTGTTTCTACTTCTCTTGAGTCCTATGCTTGTGTGCATGTACTACGTGTACATTCATCCCCGTTGGAGAAGATATATCTGGAATGGCCTAAGGGTGTGGGAGGTTCAGCGTTCTTCGCTTCGCTGGACTGTGTGTGCGTGTGTGTATGTGTGTGTGTTATCGATCAATGTGAGGTACTTTGTTATTTGTTTTCTTGTCTTGCTTTGTTTCTATATGGTTCAATGTCATAAATTGTGAATTTGAGACCTGACGGGTCGATATTGTGCTGGCTGGCTCTTTCCCAGTTTCATTGATCGTCCGACTGCTTCAAGTTACTCTTACTTTACTCAAGTACATGGTGACAGTTGATGGCGTTGTTCATTTTATGCATGTCATTCTCTATTTCTGTGTATACAGATCGAAAATAGTTAGTTACCCACATCTTCGGATGGGTAATTTTCGGAAAGATCATGTTACTAAGAGGTTCGAGTGCCGCATGCTCGATGTTAACTTACTGGTTCAGTTGCGTGTCGAGGCCGGTGGCATCTAAATGCAAATACAAACACATTCCTGTCTGCTTCGTTTGGCAACTTCTCCTGCTCATTGTCAAAAAACGTGATTTCTTCAACTCTCTGTTTAATGATCATCATGTACAATAGGGTATCTGGACCGGGAAAAGCTTTATCCTTGAATACTTTATTTGGGGTTGTGGCTGAGATGGGGCTGTGGGAAGGGGGAGACTGGATATAAATATGGAGGGGCAGCGAGAAAACAGCAAAGGAAAAGAAAGGGCGTAGGTGGGATGTGGGATGTGGGATCCCGTCTAAACAGACAGAAACACACGTATATCCTCAACTCCGAGATAAGCCACGGCAAGGCAAGGCAATGCAAGAAGTACAAGTTTATCTGAGCGAGCATCATATTGAAACCCATGCTTCAGGTCTCGTGCCTCAGGGTCATGAACAGGAACAGGAACGGAGAATGGTTGGGACCAGTCATCTCTCCCAAGCATAATACGAGGAGAGGTGAAAACACTCAAAAATATTTGAAGTGAAAGAAAGATAATACATAGTCAAAGAAGGAAGATTCGTGAAAATCATCGTCTATCGAAGAACCAGCTCGTACGCTTGCCACCAGTCTCCTGCGACTGGGCGCCGGCTACGGGAGCACTGCTCTCATTTCCTCCGCCACCGCCTCGGAGAGGTTTCGCGATTCTCGAGCCGCTGAAGTTGAAGCCGCCGCTGGCATCCATGCTGGGGAGACCGCGGGTCGAGCCCTGTTTGGCGGCCTCGAGACGCTCCTTGACGGCCGTGAGTTGGGCTTCGAAGCTGTTCCACGGAAAAGAGTGGTCAGCTTAGCGTCCCTAGAGGGAATAAAGAGAGGGTAATCTTACCGGTGATTAGCTTGGGTGAGTTTCTCCTGGCTCTCCTGGAGCAGGCTCTCCAAGCTGGCGATCCGCTCGTTGCGGGCGATCAGCTTCCTCTCCGCGATGGCAACCTCCTTCTTCAGGCCGCTGTTCTGCTCAACCAACTGGCGCTGCACGTGAGTCAGCTGCTCGAGGTTGCGCTCCAGGAACGCCATCTTCTTCTGCTGCGCCCGGTTGTTCGAGGAGCGGAGAACGTTGTTATACTGCTCCCGAGCATCATCCAGCGATATCTCGAGCTCGACCACTCGCTCGCAGCGGTTCTGCAGATCCCGCATCAGTGACTTCTTCATGGCGTCGAAGTCGGCAATCTGTTGCTGCAGGTTCTTGCCAGCCGCGCCGTTCGTCGACACGCGTGTCTGAGAGTCAGCAAGGGACTGCCGCAACTTGCTCAACTCCTCGTCCTTGCGTGCAATCTCGCTGCGCAGTTCCGTAACGGCCTGCATCTCTGCATCCTTGCGTGTGACGTACACCTTCTCCAGCCGCTCCCGGATCTCCTCCACATCTTCCTCGCCCAGGTTCCGCTCCAGAAGGGTCTCGTATTCCCGCTCGAGAGCCGCCAGCTTCTGCTCGAGCTCCGCCCTGCGGCTGTCCTGCAGCTCGCTTAGCTCGCCCCGGTCATTCATCGTAAGCTCAGCTTGGCGAATGAATCCCTGGGTCTCCTGCAGACTGGTGCGCAGCTCCAGCAGGTCGTCGGGCGCAATCGTCTCGCCGGCTTCGCTGATCTTGTGGAGTTCGTCAACACGTGAGAGCAGTTCCTGAAGCTTTCGTTCGTTGTCAGAGAAGACATCGCCGCCAAGATCAAATCCCGCCATCATCTTCGCCATCTTCTCGGCCTTCTTCTTCTCCTTCTCATCCAGAGCAGCACTGGTCTCCTTGGCCTTCATCCGTACGTCAAGCAACTGCTGCTTCACGTCATCCAATTCGGTGGTCAACTCCGAGTTGGCTTCGCGAAGACTGTCCATAGTGATGGAAGCCTCCTTGCTCTCGTATGATACCTTCTCCAATTGCATACGAAGCTCATTCACCTCGGTGGTGAGCTTCTCATTGTCCTTGCCAGAGCGGGCGGTGTTTTCTTTCATGTTCTTCAGTTCTTCCCGAGCCTCGCGCAGGCCCCGCTCGATGCTGGCAATGTGAGACTCCTTCTCCGCGATCTGATCCTGCAGCTCGTTCTCTCGTCTTAGGAACTCTTCCCGTTCATCCTTCTCGAGAACCAGGCTAGGCGTGCTGGAGCGGTCTCCTAGTCTGGAGTCTGGGCGAGGAGTTTCTGAGCGAGGAATGTCCTGAAGACGAGAAGGCGTGCTTGGTCGAGGGGCACGAGCCTCAGCCTTTGCCGCATTGACCAGCTCCGAACCTCTCGAAGGCGTCCAACGATCCTTGGGCACCGCTTCACCACTGCGCCATACGTGAACTTCCGTTTCCAGTGCCGAGATGTAGGTTTCGAAGTTGGTGACTTGACTCTGGGCCTTCCGCAGAAGCTGCTTCAGCTCCGCAGGGCTGAGCTCCGCATTCACCTTCGCCTTGTTCTTAATAGCCTTGGCGCGCACACCGAATCGCAGAGTCGAGATTGTTTCCGCATCGTTGTAGCTACTGGGCGAGCAGTTGATGATCAAGGTGGTTCGCGAGTTACCTCCCAGACTCTCTTGCAAGATTCGGGTAAGTTTGGAGTCACGGTAGGGAATGTGCGTCGATTTGCCGTCTGTTAGCGCGTTGATAACCATACCCAGAGCACTTAAACTCTTGTTGATTTTTTTTGCTTCCTCCAAAGTTTGGCCACTTGCACCAGTCTTGCCGACCTTTTCACTACCTGCCAGATCGACTAAGAAGAGCTGTCCACTTTTGGCAGATCCAGTCTCCAGGTTCTTCTGCGTGACAGTGATGACGAAGATCGAGTGGGACCGAGATGACTCCTGGTTCATGTTCGTTGCGGCGACCGCTCTGGCCGCGCCACCCCTGCGCATCACCTCGTACACCTCCTGCACGCTAGACACATAGACCTCCAGCAGGCCCTTGACGTAGACACCACGAGACTTCTCCTCGTGAACCGGCAAGTTGTCGTTCTGCGGCACCAGCAAATCGCGAATTCGCTCCATGTAAATTTCCATGTAACTAACTCGTACCGTGTACTCGATAGTGCTGGGACTGGTGAGAATGCTGGCGAAGATCTGCTCGACGATGCGTGGAATGATACCCTTGCCGACGTCGTCGTCAATGTCGGAACCCATCATCGTGTACGACTTTCCCGCGCCCGTCTGACCGTACGCAAAGACGGTTCCGTTATAGCCGTTCAGGATGTCGTCCACCGTCGGTCGGATCGAGAAGTTGAAGACATCCTGCTGCTTCGAATCCATGGGAAACACCTGGTCAAAGGTGAAGGCTCCAGAGCCTTCTTTGGACTGTTGGTAATCGCGAAAAGTTGCGTTTTAGCAATCTGGGAAAACAGAACAGCCCCGCCCCCGCTCGTGTATTGCCTTCTCAGCAAAGACAATGAAGAAGGGACATAAGCCATACAACATTCACTAGGAGAGAGGAACTCACGTTGATGTAACATGATTGTTCATTTTCGAATTCCACGATCGGTTCACCCCCGGATGCAAGTTCGACTTTGTTCTGCGGTCGGAATCTCGCAACCACTGTGTCGGGCCGCAGCGCGGAGTCATTAGCTTGTTTGCCGCCACGATTTCACCTCGAGGTTGAAGACGAAAAGAGATAGCAAGAAGCATAGGAAAGGAAAAAGCGCACCCTTGATGGTGTTGGGACCATTAGGGCCAGATGACCTGTCGAGTTGAAATTCGAATTAGTTTTCATTGCCGCATGCGCGTTGGAAGGTTGCCCACGAGGGAGTGTGGGTTTGAAGCGGTGAACAGGGGGGGGGAGGAGGGGTCCCAAAAGCCAAAACAAACGTACGCCATGATCAGTCTGACCCGGACTCAAAGTGAGGCCGATAGAGGGGGAAGAAGAAGAAGAAGGGGTATAACGCAAATAAAGGAAAGGTAAGGGACCCCAAGGGGGGAGAGGGGTTTTGAAAATGAGAAGTTAATGCGAGGAGAGAGTTGGAGAGTGATGAGAGCGGAGAGCAGTAGGCAATTAGTTACTTTTGACGGGACTAACAACTAAACTAAACTCGATGTTTTGGGTCAGGGGTCCACGTGCTCGCCCACCAGTCATTGGGCCAGGGCGGTCAACCATTGCGGTCTGCCTCAAAAATGATGTTTCAGAAGTACAACACTGGCAATGCGTGACGTGGGATTTTCTTGCCTAAGAACTCGCTACCTTGTATGAGGGTCGCATTCTTATCAGGCCTTGAGAGAGGGGGGAATTTCCTCTACCCAACCTAATTCCTAAGTTCTCGGGCCCTCGTCTGCCAACTTCATGACTTCATCGGTATGCCTCGGTTCCACCACGGATGAACAATCCCAAGGCAAGAATGCTGGGGTTTTGCTGGACCATGCAGAACGGTCTGGAGGGGATATTTCAAACCGAAGAAAAGAAGGTAAACGCATGTCGAATTAACGGCCGAAGATGTGACATGCAGTAGTAACTTAAGATGATTTACCGGAGTTTCCTGAATAAGACCCTTGAACTATATAGTCTTCTCACTATAACTAATGGCCCTGGGGATCCTTTATTGAAGTATGACTCTTCCTTGTTTTCTTTTCTTTTTCATTTAAAATAAAAACTTATAGAGCAAGTACTGCCATAACAGCACTCTGCAGTTCTGGCACCCGCATACTGTACTGAGTACCCCGAAGATAGCCACCACAGTAAAGATTGATGGCTTCCTCATTTGACTATGTCTGTGGACATCTCAGTAGCATGTATACATAGAAGTTATATATCTCTAAACATGGGTCAATGCTCTGTTATATCAAATGTCATCATTCTGCAAATAGGAGAAGAAGACATTCCATAAATATTCATTGAGGCCTGGCTGGTTGGTTATGGTCTCGGATAGATGTAGTATTCAAAAGGAGGGGTGAGGATTCAGAAATCTTTTTCTCTTTGTTCAGGACTTTGCATCAACTTATTTATCAGGCTTGCGAAAATAACCATGTTAGACATTAGAAAGTACGACTCAGGAGCCCTACAGTATCCTGCAATAGTCCGTCCATAGTACGTGGTCTAGAGGAGTTAACATAGTAACTTAGCTGTGATCTCTCAAACTTTCTGTCTCTCTCTTCTATGATACTTATCACTCAAGCTATGTTTGCTGCGTCTGTACTATCAGCTCTAACAAGGTCTGAATCTGGTACAAGTCACCCAGGTCCTCGACTAGAGAAACCCTTGGAGAGGGTCTGAGACAGTGGGGCACTACTATACGGTAGATAGTAGTCCAGGGTGCTAAACTTGGGGTCGTAGCACTTTTGAAAAAACCATCACACAACATATCAAACTCCCTTAGTCAGGCTTCTCTTAGGGTATATAAAGACTAAGCTGATTTGCACAGAAGTTCCAAAGGTGTTCCCAAAGGAATTCCCAGTCTGATACGTCTAATACTCCGCCGGGCGTCCGTCTTCAAATCACATGCAGATAGCTTTGTTTCTCTTCGCTCCGGTAGATAGAAATGTAAACCTCTCTTAGCAAGCGCCACCGCAAGCATGAGCCAATGTAGACAGCCGCATTCAACAGCAAACCCCCTCAGATCCAGACACAGATATACCAAATCAGCAGATATAGCGCACTTTCCCTACCTGATTTCTTTTTCCTGATCTCAATGATGCACTTCCTCCTACTACTGACCTCTATACTTCTGACCCTCTTCCGATCATGCGAGGGCTCCCCAACCTTCCAAGAAGAATACCGAGGCAACTACGTCCCAGCGGTGATTGACACCCCGCTTGGCCACCAGGTCGTAGCCCCAGATAACCCTTACGTGGCCGCAGCCGGGCCTGATAAGCTATACTTCCTCGACACCCGGTTGAATCCTGAGACGGCCCAGCACATCAAGGAGCAAATTGAGAAGGCCACCGAGCCGCACCAGGACGGATATATCGCCATTGACGAGATTGCGGCCACGGCAAAGATAAGTAACAAAGTGACCAAGGAAACAATCTTCGAGTTTGACCCCAACTACGCCAGGATGCTGTTCGCCTGGGGCATGAACAGACATAATCCGGATTTCAAGCTTCCGGAGCATGAGCCGGCCTGCGACTGGTTGGTGACGTATGACCTAGACAATATCCCCCATTGACGATTAAGGGCGTCAATAAGTTCTGCTACGGTTATGGGTGTTACGCTGCCCAAGAGTGCTGATAGCAGATCAATGGTAACTCTCAAATTTATCACACGTATCGGGTGGACTTTGAGAGTGGCCAGGGGCTGACAGATCCCATTGGCACGTGTCTCGCGAAGATCTGCTCCACGGCTATTGGCGCGCCCAGGGCAGATGGAGAGACGGACGTCAATGACTACCAGCGCATGAACGAGTTGCATTTTTGGACGAACCACTGCAATCAATGAAAGGTATTAGTATACCAAGAGTTCTAGTGAGCGGAGGGGGATGAGCCAACTTGTGACTCTCCAGCTTCTTGTTATGTCCAGTAACGTAGTGGAGTTCTGCTGTTGCGCTGACCGGCAGCGCGTGCAATTGAGGGCCTTGATATTGCAGAGCCCATGTAGTGCCTCGATCCAAGACAGTGAAGGAAGGTACTAACTGCCATCAGTAAGTTGTCATGTCACATAGTGGTGCTTTAACTTAGTGGGCATGATTTGCTCGACAGATCACAGCAAAGTGGGGAAGAGTCGATGCTTCCGCAATGGATGGACAGGGGCCCGGGGGGCGTCATCGTAAAAGGATAGCGGGTCACGGAATCTATCATAGCAAAAACTTAGTAACTTTCTGTTGTTCTTTCCTCGCATTATGAAAAGAACGTGACCACTTCTTCGACGGGAGATCACCTATCCATCTGCCAAGGAAGGGGAGGTCAACGTTCTCCATCAATTATCTTACTATGATAAACAGAAGAGGTTCTTTTTCTCATCTCAATGATCACCAAGATTGGATCAAGAACATTGTTGCGCATCATTCTCAATCTGAACTCACCCGATGCTTGTCATGTGTCAAACATTGAGGATTGATTACATGGTAGCTGTAAAGTTTGCATTCCTGTCACTGTTTGCACTAGAAGTGCAAAGCAGGTGATTCTTCGACTCCCGCTCCCTTACAGGCTTGGTGAGGAGTTCATGCCAGGCAACGGAGATGAGAAGGTCAGATGCGAGGCAGGAACCTATGCATGGCTCCAGAAAAACTGCCCAGACGTGCCTATTCCGGTGTTATATGGGTTTGGCCTATCGAATGGTGAAACTGTATCAAAGCCCAGATACTATTCATGCCTACCTACTCAGCTGACCTATCTTAGTTTACTTGCTTTGAAAACTTGCCACTCTTGTACAAGTGGTCTCACTCCATCTGGTGTCGAGTCTTCGCATGGCTGGGGTATCTGTCTCCATCGAGATATGCTCCAAACCCAGCCAAAAGAGAACATACCGGTCACCTCACCTATTTGCTTCTCGAATACATCGAACCAAGCCGGGGATATATGCTTTCGGACACATGGACAGATAATCGACATGACATCAAACTGTGGACAGCCCTTTTCCATAGCCTTTCCCGGATTCTCTTGAGCATCAGCCGAATACCAGTCCCTAGGATTGGCTCGTTTATCATCGACCACAAAGGGTAATTCGACTTTAGCAGACCGGCCGCTCTCAATTCAACTTCAACAGTTGGGAAATGAACATATACCCACGGGCATGCATCGTGACTATACATACTCCACTGTTGATTCTTACGTGGCAGATGTGCTTACAATCCATGACAAACGTTTCCAGTATCAACCAAACGCAGTGAATGACCTTGGCGACTGTGTTTTCCAGTTATCCTCACTCTCCGCAATGCGCACAATATACAAGTCATTCTTCCAAAGAAAATTTCGGCGAGGGCCATTCGTTCTCTCGCTAACGGACCTTCATCGAAGCAACATCCTTGTTGATGCGGATTGGAATATAAATTGTCTAGTGGATTTAGAGTGGGCCTGCTAGTTGCCGATTGAGATGATAGGACCTCCTCACTGGCTGACAAACATGGCCGTTGATGAGTTGGTGCCATCTGCGTATGACGGATTGCGGACGGAATTTATGGTGCTGTGATCGCCGAGGAGCAAGAAATGGCAAATCACAATCCACCGTTACTATCACTTGTTATGGGTAAAACATGGGCGACAGGCACCTTTTGATATACATTGGCTCTCTCGAGCCCCTCTGGTCTATTCACATTCTTCAAAGAACACATACGACCACTATTCTGCACGGAATATCTCGAAGAGTTTAACCTAATTATGCCTTTCCTTTGGGAAAGGAATGTGGGACGCATCGCAAGTCAGAAACTTTCTGATAAGAAAGAGTATGACAGTTAACTTCAACAAGAATTCAGTCTCGACGTTCAGGCATGATTTTCTTCAAGGGAAGCCTTGTTTTCTACTCTCTTCCTGTTGCAGGTGGTTGATTGATGTGAAAGGACATTCTCAACTTTCTTCTTGGTGTGCGGGCGAGCAGGATCATCTGCGAGGGAGGCGCTGACAGTGGGCTATCGAGAGGGCTGTGACGTCTCCGAGGCCTCCATCGCTTGCACCGGTGATCACAACTTCAGGGGAGTCTGAGTAACGAATCTGGTCAACACACGATGCGGTAGGATACCTGTTTTATGTGTGCTGGATGGACCCCATCTCTCACAATCACCTCGTAAGCCTTTGTGTTGAGATTGAAGTCTGACATGATGAAAGTTGCACCAAGGAGAAACAGACACATTCAGGAACAGTCCAACCTAATGTAGATAGGGTTCGTTTTATTCAAAACCGAGGAAATAGTAAATTGCATAAGTGGACCCTGGATATACAGTAGCAGCGTATCGACTCACGGAGCCCTCTCGTTTCTTCGAGCGACGCTTGCGGTTCTCTGGATGCTGATACACGAAACTGGCTGTAGCGATGAGAGGGCATCAAAAGTATCCGCATGCTGGTTCGGATGCTTAGCAGATTGCTTTTTTGGGCCACCACTGATGGCTTAAGTCGTGGTTGTAGTGATAGTACTATCATAGTGAACGAGTTTGGATGTTCTTATCGCAAAGTGGTGTTGCTTCGATTAGTAGACGCAGACGCTGATATATTCTGCTTAGGCTTCAAGTTATGCAAACAGCTGTAGTACTTAAAGGGATGCTCGAGTCCCTCTGATAATGTCTTCATGATGTCCCGGTCGCGCCCTTCCTGTTGTGAAGTGTGTGTCTTGATACCAACAGGATCCCACAGAAGCCCATGCCACGGCTTTACTAAAGCACTATATACTCTTGAATAGTATATCTAGGCATAGTCCATACGTTATATAGCTTGTATACAGCAATTCTGTCATCTATATAGTCTACTTGAAGTAGTTAACTTGGCTATATAAGCTTGGATAAGTCATTGTGAAAATCACGTGACATTTCTAGAAGTTACTGCGAGAGTATTATAGCTTAGGTTACTTAGGATATATACGGTCATTCTGGCCGTATACTCTGGGCCCCTTATTAAAGAGCAGCGCCAAGCTGAAACTCAGTAGAAAGAGAGGAAGGTCGTTTCATTTCTGCAGGAATCCAGTTGAACAGCGGCAACCCACAAGAAAAGGCAAAGTCGAATGCTTTGATGCGAACAGCGCACAAAAGGATGTGAAACACGGATGCAGCTACTCACAGATACCAATGGGAAATCACAACAAAAAAACAAACAGATCGAATAACCAGGCGCCAAAACCCCACGCTGTGCACGTCATCAACGGTGTGCAAGTCCCTTAGTTCACTACCCTTGCATTCCCACAGAGCCGTGCAAATCGGGCCATGCCTAAGGCACATAGCCCAGTGGGAACATGAAGCAAGGCAGGATCGACATCATCATGAACCAAGAGACCAAAACCCGCGTATACTAGTATATCATAGGTGTGTCACCAATTCTCAACTCTAATCTTCCCAGCTCTTCTCAACCGTCTCGCGCACCCGCTTGATATACTCCTTGCGGTTGTCCTTGTAAAGATTCGACGCTTCCACGTTGGCGGGAGATGAGGTGTTCGGGTCGTTAAGCAAGCTAGTGACAGAGAGGTGGTCGTTAGCATCACTTCATACCCATCTTGATGGATCTAGTTTGTGCAAGGCAAAGGAAAAGCACCTACCTTTGGATACTGGTAAGAATCGCTGCCACGTCATAGGTTGGGCTCCAACGGTTCTGCAGGATGTCCAAGCAGAGCTCACCCGTGCCATAGACATTGGGATGAAACATCTGGCTGATGAACTTGACGCCTGGCGGCTTGTTGGGGTATTGCTCTTCAAAGTGCATAACGAGGCGGAATGTACCGTCCTCAAAGGGCGTGTCGGCGGGTCCGATGATGACCGCATTCCTAGAGGGGTTGTTAGGCTAGATTGCGGGGGAGAACATTGAACTGATTTCGATCACTCACCAAGTCATAACATTGTCTGCCACGGGAGATGCAGACACTCCAGCGGGAGGGTCGGTCTGCATGCGCTAGATTGAAATAAGATGGTTAGCTCCTGGATCTCCAGCCAGTGGGTTCGGTTCATAGAAAGCTTGGAGCAGATCATAGGCAGGAGATCCATTCCAACGCAAGGGACATGAAATTAGATTCCACTAATGCTGCAAGTATTGACATACCTTGAAATCACGCATGAGGCGACGGCGGGCAGAGGTCGACATGGCGGCGGGGTATTGACGATGGACGGAGAACTCTCGGAAGACGGTCCAAGAACAAGTCGAGATAGACAGCTGCGGGTGGCAAAGCTCACAAGCAGGAAGCAGACAGCAGCGAACGGCTAAAGAGGTGGATATAAGGCGGAAGAAGTGAGTAGGATCTCAGGCCGAACCCTCAAAGAACAGAAGAACGAAGGCTTGAGCACAGTGGGGAATCGGCGGGATAGGATTCGGGATGAGGAGAGTGAATAGACGGACGGACGATAATCGGAGCGGGAGGAGGATGGGGGATGAGCAAGCAGTAGCAAGAGCGGGCGTTGACACTAAGGATAATAATGTTTGTTCAACAAGTCACGGAACTAACCCGAAGAGGGCTAGTGTGTTAATGCCACTCTAAATTACCTAATGCTTGATTGTCGTCGCTGTGCTCACCGCCTGCTTTAAAAGGAGGCCATGATTTTCTCCTTCCCGCCCACGGTGGACTAACCCGAAGCAGGAATAACTATGGAATCGTCCCGCCTTACATACGAAAGCTATACTACCTGCGGTTGACATACCAGTGATCCAGAGGCATACCAAACCATATCAGTCACTGATAGAAGAGTCTGACAAGTTCTAATCACAATCATGTCAAGCTACTGAAGAGTACGCTCTTGTGGAAATGTTAGGACCGTTGGAATTACCGCAGTTCCCCTCTTGCTCGGATTGCCTGGCATGGTCGGCAGACGGGGAGCTAGCCATCGCTGCGGGGGAATTTGTCCAGGTCCTTGTCAGGATCCCCTGCACTTCTGTCGCGACTGTACGAAATGAGCTGCTAACCGCGAACAGACCCCCAAGACGGCCAATGAAAAGGCTGAACAGGGCCCTGTACAGAAAGCTATCAACAACTGGCACTCCAATCGGTTCCGAGTCAACGTTTTCACAGAAAGCGAGTGGCCTACCATCTACCCCCAAAAGCGTGACCATTTCTCACTGGGTGGCGAGCAGTCCCTTAGCACCGTCGTGGGTCTCGCCTGGTCTCCTCCGGGCCTGGCAAAGTTCCGGCGCTGCGTGCTCGCCGTCTTTACATCCAATCTACTGCTTTCCCTTTATGAGCCTGTCGGCATTCAAGGAAAATGGACACGAGTAGCAATTGTGAATGACTCTCTGAAACTGTACTTCCAACCCCAGGTGCAGGACGAGGGGTTGGCCCTGCGAAAATCCGCCATTCGATCATTCTCGTGGTCTCCGCCTCTCAAGGTACCTGCAACCGAGCAAGATGCGGACTCACTAGCAGTTCCCGGCTTCGAGAGTCGGTGGGGCCATCAAATTTTGGCAGTTGCAAATGACGCCAAGGAAGTGATCTTCTTACGAGTACGGAGCTTGGTAGCGGTGCAAAGTCCAAGGTACACGGCTGATGTGCTTGCTGTGGCTTCCTGGGATGCATCCTCAAGCAACTATCCTGAGATTCAGCCTTCATCTGTCTTTGCCGCTGCGCTAAAGTCGAAGGCCGTTACTTCATCAATGACATGGGGCCCATGGTTCTTTGCAGATGACGGGCGTTTGAAAAGCCCAACTGCGCATCGGGCGATAGGGAATCTTGCCGTTGTGCATGGGTCGAGGTTGAGAGTCTTGAAATTCGATCTCGATCCGACCACGCTTAGGCAGAGTTCAGGCATAGGCATGTCTTCAGAGCCAGTAGCTCAATCAGATGAGAACACTTCTCTTTATAGCGAGCAGCTCCAGGACCACCGATTTACCGGCCCCATAAAGTGGATAGACATGGTAAGACGATACTCACTACAGACTTATAAGTTCTGACTAACAAATCTCTCAGACTGATGCGCAACAGCTCTGTCTGGCTGCGGGTGTCTTTGGCGGTATTGTCCTCCTCACAATCCCTTACTCGGCGTACGGTGGCCAGGGGAAGAACTCTGCCAAAATCCATTTGCAAAACCTACCTTTCTACGATGACACTGCAAGCGGAAGCCAGTCTGAAGCTCCCAGACACTGGGACCCAGTAACTTGTAAGGATATAAGTCGCCATCCACAATGCCAGTACTGACAGCAGAAAGCCATGACTGTCACAAGAGATCCTGATCCTGAATCTCAAACCCTTACGCTTCATGTAGCAACAGGCGGAGGAAACGCAATCACGAAACACTTCGCGCCCGACCATGAAGACATACCAATTCTTAAAGCCGCATGGAGAAATCAGATCGATGAGATGCGGGAGCAGTTCGACTTTGACCGAGATTTTGGAGGTCTCGCTGTGGCCAGGATCTGGGGTTTGACCTCATGCAACGACATCATTGCGAGCGCCACCACGCTCCACCCGGGGGATGTCATCGAATACCGCACGGCCTCCGAGGACCGAGTGATCATCACCTTCTCCACGACCACCGGCGCAGTAGCACAGGAGCTTCCTGACGCACAAGCATCAACGCCAGACCCCAACTCGCCCTCTGGCCCAGATTCACCCGGCTCACGACGCGACGCAGCCCTGAGGCACATTTTAAATTCCCAACATGACGAAAGGGGCAGGCCACCATTATCTGGCAAGATTCTCTACGCAGCCGCCTGCTCTACTATCGTCGCCTGCGACAACGAGGAGATCATCGAGCAAGCTCGCCAGGTACTCATCAGACTAGCCACTGTCACGGGCGCAGATCTGAACGAGGAGATATCCAAATGTTCCACCACCAACAGCACGGTAGCCGCAAAGCCATCTGGGGAGCTCAGTGGACCTGGCAGTCACCTCTTTGAACGATGCGACATCTGCGATGCCGGGCTTGCGTGGTATTCGACCCAAGAAGCGCAATGCGCCGCGGGTCATCTTTTCGGTGTGTAGACCCTCCACTATCACCACGAGCTTATTGTCTAGTCCATTTGCACTGACTCAATTGTTTTTTCGCATGCACAGTTCGCTGCGGCTTAACGGCATTAGCGATCCAAGACCCCGGGGCGTCTAAATTCTGTTCCGGATGTGGACAGGAATATCTAAACGAGGACGAGATGGACGCTTCAGACCTCGAGCTCCAGCGTTCTTGCCAGAGTCTCTTCGATCTATTCGATACCTGCACTTCGTGTGGCGGGAAATTCCGGCCGTAAAATTACCTAGCCTACTTGACTTCACGAAGGATATTCACGTAACCAAATCACAATGCTCTTACTGATCTATGTAGTCTGCTAACACAAAACCACTAATACAACCCCAACAACCTCCCAGCCACCGGATTCCACTCCCCATCCCAGCGGCGCGTACTCTCCCTCCTGGCGCCATCCCGCAGCTTCTCCAGCTGCGCATCATCCCCAAACAGCTCCACCAAATGGCCCAGCAGCTCCTCCGCGCTCCCAAACCCCCGTCCATTGACCCCCTCCGTCACCAGCTCCGGCCACGCCTCGAACCGGTTCCAGCCAACCACCGGCAGCCCAGCTCCGAACATATCCACAACCTTCATCGGCAGATCCACGCCACTGCTACTGGTATGCAGACTGACGCCCAGCGACGCCGACGCCAGCAGACGCGCGTAGTCCTCCATGCTCAACCACGCGGTGCGGATCGTCACCCTCTCCAGCTTCCCGGCGGCCTCCAGCTCCTTGATGCGCATGAGATACATCTCCTTCTGGGGGCCCTTGCCGGTAATAATCGCCAGGACGGAGGGAAGGTCGCCTTCTTGTGCCGCTAGTGCAGAGTATCGGCATAGGGCGTCGATGAGGACGGAGAAGTCCTCGTCGGCGGTCCAGGAGGTGGAGCTGACGAGGACGCGCAGGCGGTTGGTTTTCACGAGGGCGCGCAAGGGTTCGGCGGTTTGGGGCAGGGAGAGGAGGAAGGCGTTGCGGGTGGATTGGTCAGGGATAGGCTGGAAGTGGTCGGCCGGTCGGTCGTGGAGGGGGAGAACGGGGGCATGGAGCCCAAAGTCTCGTTTAAGCACGGTGGCCATGGCGTTGGTGACGCAGATGTGCGCCGTGGCGAACCGGCCGAAGAACTTTTCGTAGCGCTGCGAGAGGCGCACGAGCGGGTGCGTGTCGCCCAGCTTAAGGGCCAGGATCGTGTAGCCAAAGTTGTGCCAGTCGATTAGCAGGTTGGTTTTGCGGAGGAGGCAGACGAGGGAGCTGATGGCGAGGGTGGGGATGGAGGGGGGGTTCTGTGAATGGATAGATAAATGTGGTTAGCGGGGGCAGGTTGTCTTGTAGGGCAGGGAGGTTTTAGAGATAGGTGACGGACTTGGACGAGGAGCCATTGGGCTGGCTTTGTCCGGTAGGCGAGAATCCACCAGAGGCAACCAATCTGGAATAGCACTTTGAGTGGCCCAAAAAGGAGGAATAGCAGCTTGTTGCTGGTTTGGAGGCAATTCGGGTGCGGAGGAAGCGCGACGATGGATATCCGGGGATGCGAGACGATCTCGGGGTGGACTTCCGATTCTAGAGGAAGAGTATGTCAGCCTTTTGCCATGCGACGGCTTTGGTCCTGTTGCGCACCATGGTAGCCGATGAGGTCCACTTGTCCTCCACCTTTCGCGACACTGAGCGCATGATACTGCATGCGCGGGCTGCGACCGATGTCCCCTAGTACGAGGATCTGAACAGTGGCTTTCGATTTGCCGGACTCATCTTGTTGTGCTGACGAAGAAGCTGTATACCGTGACGGAGAGAGGAGTATGATTGCCAGCGTGAGTGCTGTGGATGCGTAAAAGGCGATGTTGAGGAGGGTTGCGAGCATGGCGGCGGCAGATGAAGCTATGGCGGAAGCTATTGGGGTGATGAGAATCTATACGGCATTATGTGCAAATTTCAAATTTCTCGGGGAAGATAATCGCGTGCAATCATTGGGTCCAGACGGCTAGGTATATGAGCCGCTTATTATAATTGCAAGCTGGGCTGTGACTTTTGATCCTGCGCGAAACAATGGGATGAATCTAGAGCTCTGGGGAGTTGGGACAAGCTGGCAGCAGCAGGAATCCTGGGCCGAGGACCGGAACCCCACCACACACGCCGGCCGCGTCACAAATAACAAATCGGGCAAATTGACAACAGGCGCGCGGCTCGTATTGATAGGTTACATGCCACTGTCCAATTAAGTCTCCCTCGGCCTTTTGATCCTTCTTTTTAAGTTACCCCGGATTATCCCCTCAAAGTCCACCTGGAATGTCAGCCTGGAGACTGAGTGATTAACTACTCTTTGCAAAGTTGCCATCCTGCTCCCACTAACATGTCCACTAACATGTTGTTCCTGAATCGTCAGGCAACTGCCGGGATGCGATGATCACGTGGCATCCGTTATCACCGCCGGCCGATCGTCGTGCCGCTATCTGGGGGCTATTTGTCCGCCATCACCATCAACCATCACCATCACCCTTAGATCGCCACAAGCGCCCATCGTGGTCGCCCCCTTATCCTCCCAATTGATTCCCTTTTCATGAGCACTATGTTGCCTCTTTGGCTTCCAATCCTTGATCTTCTACTTGTCCTGGGCTTCTAAAGCTCAATTTCTGTTTCTTCAACCTAATAGCTGTTCGCCAAACCTCGGCTCCAGCACCCGCTCTCACGAACTCCTCCGGCTGTTGGCTGGACTTTTCCAGCAATCGTACATAACACCACCTTTTTGAAACAATGTCGGCCGGAACACCAGTGTCCGTCGTGGAGACAGCTCCCCTCAATCACGGGCTTGGACATAGTCGCGGCCATCGTTCACGATCATCTCGCAGGTCGCACGGGCCAATTTCCATTTCGGCCTCTTCTTTCGACCTGTCTTCAACGAATCAACAGCCCCCACAACCTGTAATTAACCCGGCTTTTCCCAATGGCAGCTCCGGAGAGTCGATCCAGCACGAGCATCACCATACACATTCCCATACATCGAACCACAGCAGTTGGGAAGCGTGCGGCCATGATCATGCCGTCTCCTCATGCAATAATACCCATCACACAAAGGATGATAGTACTACCGGGCTGTTTGGTGCTCAAATGCTGAATGTGTCGGCTGAGGCTGGTACGAATACAATGTAAGGCCCCTTCCTGCGTTCTCGCCGCCAGTACTAACATTTTCAAAGTCAGGAGGCGCTCGCTGGACTCCTTCTATCGCTGCCATGGATCGCCCTCTCTTGGTACTACCATCATCATGCACATTGGAAGATACAGCAAAGGATATCGGAAGACCCCGACGCGATCGCATCGAGCAATGGCAGACTAGAACAAGTCGAACGGAAGACAGCTATGCTGACAGCTGTGACGCTGATACTGTATGGATGTGGAGAAATCGTGCAATCAGTTCAGCGGGGAGGAACCGACTCCGTTTTTGCACTCCCTCAGCTGAGTTCAGGCACAGCAAGGGTGGTGTTTCTGCGAGCAGCTTCGCTTGCGTTACCGTTGTATGCCGGCTTGAAAGTTGGAGGATTCCTAGTGGCTTTCAGCCTGCTTCTTGCAGTAGCCTCTGGTGTGCCCACGCTACTCCAGGGGAATGGACCGCACAGCAGTGGCCACTCTCGATTGAGCCAAAAGAAGGCTAGCAGTGCTGTGATTGTCGTCGTGGCTGTGCTCAGCTTCTTGGGCTTGAATGCAAGCTGGGACGAACATCCATTCTTCGGTTACGCGGCTTTGCTCGTGTCGGTCTTTGTACTCCGCCCTTTTTTCTCAGGGATGAAGTCCGCTGATGTCGACCTCTCTACGCCTACGTCGTCTAAGAGGCAGGAATCACAGTCCAGCATAAGCGCTACTTCAGCTGGCGACTCCGTGTTGACTACTTTGTCGGGCCTGTTTCTGGCACTCATTACCATCATCATCTCCGGCAATATCTCGGTTGACTTTACGGATATGATTTATCACTTCGCCGCCTCTGGTGCCTTCGCACTCAGCTTATCCTCTATTGCCCGCTCACATTTACAGTCCCCCCGCAAGATAGGCCTTGTTCTTGGGTCCGGCTTCGCAGCTCTTGTATCCTCACCGCCGCTTCAAGACAATGTTCAGGTCATCTACGTCTCCCGGATCATTGTCTCTCTTATATCTTATTTTGCTGCGCGATTTGACGACAGAGCCATTCGCCACTCTGCACACTCGCATGCACATGAACATCACAGCCATTCCTCTGCTGATACTTCAAAAATTACCAAGTTTATCCTCCGGTACAGCGAACCGTACCCGCTTCTGTACAGTATTCTCAAGGAAAGCGATTCGCGACGCATTTTCTACTTCATGTGGTAAGTCTCGTGCTACTCTATTATGTTCCACCACGACTAACACCTGCCAGCCTTAACTTTGGCTTCATGCTTGTTCAATTAGCATACGGTTTTTTGACTGGATCTTTGGGCCTGCTCAGCGATAGTATTCACATGTTCTTTGACTGCCTTGCTCTAGTCGTGGGTCTTTGTGCTGCTGTCATGAGTAAATGGCCACCCAGCTCGAGATTCCCGTACGGTTACGGCAAAGTCGACACGCTGTCCGGGTTCGCCAATGGCATTTTTCTCATGTGAGCAATGCGAGCTGCCAGTCGCCTTGACCTTAGACTAACATCATGTAGGATCATCAGTATCGAGATCATCTATGAAGCAGTCGAGAGATTGTCTTCTGGTAGCCAAATGCACCGCATTGGTGAGCTTTTGGTAGTTAGCATTGCGGGTCTGTTGGTGAACCTCGTCGGAATTATGGCTTTTGATCATGGGCATGCACATGGACACGACCATGGTCACGGACATTCGCATGGTAACGAGAACATGCATGGCATCTTTCTACATATTCTTGCCGACACGCTTGGCTCTGTCGCTGTGGTCATCTCGACTATTCTCGTCCACTATTCTGGCTGGCCTGGATATGACCCCATTGCTTCATGCTTGATTGCGATCTTGATCTTTGCCTCGGCAGTCCCGCTCGTCAGCAGTACGGCGAAGACACTGCTACTGGCATTACCTGCTGACGTGGAGTACAATGTCCGCGAAGTCCTAGCGGGAGTTAGTACTCTACGGGGGGTGGTTGGGTACACTGTCCCTCGATTTTGGTTGGATGACACAGGGAAAGAGTCTTCTGGTCATCACCACCATGGCCATGATCATGGTCACAGCCACTCCCACAGCCATAGTCACGGTCATGGCCATGACCATGACCATTCCCACAATCATAGCCACTCTCATGCCCACAGCCACAATCACAACAGCAACCACTCGGATCCTCACTTTTCCTCCCCCAATAATGCTCATGGCCACGGCCACGACCACAGCACCCACTCCCATTCCCACAGCCATGACCACCATTCCCACTCCCACGAATCCCACAATCCAAAACTTCTCGGTGTGATTCATGTCATCGCTTCCCGCACCTCCGACCTCGAGGATGTCCGCCAACGCACGGTCGACTACCTCCGCGGAAAAGACATGGACATTCTCGTCCAGGTTGAGCGCGAAGGCGACGGCCGATGCTGGTGCGGCGGAGGTGGAAATAAAGCCATCTGAGGCCGTTCATGTTCTTCTCCATAAGTACCATATACATAATCAATAGACAGGTCGGGACACTGGCTCTGAGTTCTCTTCTGATCTCCCCATGTTTTTAACTCTTACTGCAACTGATGTGGTATGTATGTGTCAATGTATGTATGTCTCATACTTACTTCTTCTTTTTTTTTTTTCTTTTTTTCTCTTTCCTCTTCTGACGACGGGGCTTTCTTATTTTCCAGTCCTTGATTGGCTCTCAGCTACAAGGAATGTCTAATCTCGATGGTTGAAGCTGTCCTTTAGGACGTATGTGTTTCGGGATTTGTACTATATTCATGAGCGTATCAGCAACCAGACCACGGCTATTGACCGAATCGCAAACTTGCAACAAGCGGAGGGTTATATGATCCCACTTAAACTATCTTCTTCCCTTGTAGACATATACACACCCATAGGCGAACAGCGGCCCCATCAACCCCCAGTACAGAAAAACAACATAACCTACCTAAACTTCATCCACAACTCGTCATACTATCACATGGTAGTCACACACAATATCCCCTCCACATGAAGATGAAAGAGGGGGGAGGTAGTAGCGAATCTCCCCGCTGCAATTGCTCACATTTGCTCACACCAAGCCAACGGAGGAGCGTGTGTGCATGGTGCACAGTAAGTACTACCTTCTCCGACTGGTTAGAATTGGGCAACTGGCAAATGAATGCTCCAATATTCCCAGATTTCTTGCCAATATAATAAATAGTCTTTGTAGATCTGTGTGTTGTCCCTTGAAAGTTAGGCCGGTTCCGATGGGGGTTGGGGGGAGGGCGGGGACTTCGCAGTTGATTGTACAGAAAAGCTGTACAGGACAAGTGCCATGAGCATGTGAAAAAAAATAACCGAAAGATGGGTGTTCGTCTGGAGTTGATGGATGGAGAGGTGTTGGTGCTGGTGCCAGAAGATTTCACTTAGTAAAGGGTTTGTGCGACCTTCGCCTCGGTGCATTTCTTTTTTTTTTTGGTCTTTTGCTCTTGTTGCCTCTCTCTGCCTCGTTTGGTGTAGAGGAGGAAGTAGGTACTACTTTGATTTTTGTTGCATTGTAATGAAGTGGTTTTCCTGATATTTTGAGAGTTGTTCTTATCACATCTGATATCTAGCACCAGTTTACTTCTAGCACCAAGGAAACAAGACACTGTTCGGGCATATATAACAGCACAGGAAATAATCTACAGATAAGCACAGACAGTTTCAAATCCTCGATGTCTAACACCCTCTCAAGCCCCTCGCTACACGAGGAGGTAATCAAACGCAGAGGTTATGCATCGCTATTCGAGAAGCACACTGTCTTGCTGACTGGCAGCACCGGCGCGCTGGGGGCCGTACTGCTCTACAAACTCGCAGTGCAGGTCCCCACGCATAAGATCTATGTTCTGATCCGGGGGTCCCCGGACCTCGCGATTCAGAAATGGAAGAAGGCGATGCCTGTGCAGACGCAGCCGATCCTTCACTCTCGACTCGTGCATTTCGTAGTTGGCGACATGACGAAACCGGATTTCGGGGTCGACGCGCTGGTGATGGAAGAGCTGCGCCAGCAGGTCACCCTGGTCATTCACGCGGCCGCCAAAATCACCCTGGATGCAGACCTCGCGGAGGCGGTCGAGAATAACTGTCTTCCGTCCTTGGAGTTGGCAAAAATGGCCGCGCGGTTCCGGAGGTTGAAGCTGTTCGTGCAGGTGTCGACCGCTTATGTGAGCAGCTTTTTGCCAGATGGCCACGTGGCGGAGAAGTTGTATTCTGTTACCGCTGAAGTAGGCGGCCAGGATGAGGAGGAAGATCCGGAGAAACTACTCGGGGCGATCCTCCGAGGTGAAGGCTCTCCTTTCACCGAGCGTTTCTCGTCAAACTATACGTACGCCAAGTATCTGATGGAGCGGCTGATGCTGCAGAGGTTCCCGACGTTGCCCTTCCTCTTGGTGCGTCCGACAATTTTCGGTCCGGCAGTCAGGGACCCGTACCCGTATTATGCGCCTGAAAACTCGACTCCGCTGAATAGATTCGCCACGCTCTTTCTTGCGACCCATGGGGGGCCGCAGGTCTGGCATGCGGCTGAGGGCTATGACAGTGCGGCGAATACTTTAGATGAGATGCCAGTTGACTTGGTGGCAAATGCTTGTCTTCTACACGCTGTCGCGGGAACGCAGGGGGTTGTCCACATTGGGTCGCAATTGTATGTAAAGACGACACTGGATGAGATGATGCAAGCAGCGGTTGTGTACGCCCCCGAAGCGATGCGTCATGCTTTACCACAAGTGCTTTTCGTGAAGGATCGAACTACACCGCAATGCTTTCTTGCGGAGCTGGTCAAAGTTGGCTCGCGCAACTGGTTGTTTGATTGCGGTCGCTCATTCTGGTTGAAGCAGCTCGGAGGTCCGCTGAGTTTGACCGCGTGCCAGCATGATGCAGATAAAATGACTCGCAAACGAGCCAGAGATGCTTGGGAACGAGTGTTGAGGTCAGTGAAGCTTTAGCATGGGGCTGGTCGTCGCTTCCTTGTCGAAATCTCTCGCCTGAGTATATAGTGGATAGTGTGATGGTTTACCCTCAAAGCAAGAATAAACCAAGCAAGAAGCCCAGTGCTATTCGGTTGGTGAATCGCGTGGGTCAAAGTTGAAATCAAGCTCTGATCTTTCGTTCCGGCCACTTCAGAGCACCCTCCCATTGTGCATCGCAGGGACGAAGTGCGCCAAGTAGCTCCGAAACCAGCGCCCGGCCCGAGTTCTTTGCCCACCACACTTTCCCATCGAGTTCCACAAGCAGTGCTCCCCAGTGCATGAGGACAAGTAAGGCAAGAGGTTGTCGGCATCTTAGAGCATGCACAAACTCCTTGCTTGCCATCGCCAGCCATCCTAGAATAGAGGCTATATCGCGAGTATGGTCATATCTGCAAAAGCAGCGTCTCAAAAGTGCGATCGCTTCAGCAATAATGCGATGCTGCTCTCCGCTGATGTTTTCTTGCATAACGTGACTCAGCCTAGTTAGCCTATCGAAGGCAGTCTCGGTCTCAGAGTCAAGGATTGAGAGTTGCGTTTCCCAGAATCCTTTTCGGGAGGTGACCAGCTGCGTGGAGAGCCAGTCTCGACTGAGGGTGTAAATCTTGCTAACACCATGGAGCAACTCGAAAACGACGATAATGTTCTCGGTCATACTGGTGCTCTCCTCTCTGTCGGTAGATAGCCGAGGCAGGGCTATGCCAATGACTGTGGTAATGACCGAATGTGCGAAAACAGCATCACAGTTAGCCGGGGTAAGATTGTCTATGGCGTTGCGGAAAGGAGCAAACGCCCGATCGTGATACTCCAATGCGGTGTCGATATATGATAGGGCGTCGGGCGGGTCCAAAGTGGCGGCGATGTGCAGCGAGGCGACTGCAAGCAGCCCACTCATGAGGAAATCATGCTGGAATGCTTTGCGCGCAATGACTATCTGCCAGGTATAATGGTCTACGGGCTCATTGCACAGGCTCTGGTATGTCTCAGTCGCATACTTGTGCATCAACTCCAGCTCCCGTGCGCTACCAAATTTGGGCGGAATGGAGCTGCCATGACGGGATAATCTCCGATTATGGCTGGAGACGTGGTTAGTTAGTCCTTGGGGGGCATTGACAGATGCAGGTGTAGAGCTGGCAGCAGGTGAGGTTGCGCTATTGCGAGCTGTTGGAACTCTGAAATAAGTGCACTTGAGTTCGCGACTGGTGCAATTGGAGCAAGGCGGGCCTTGTTCGTCGCACTAGTTACAGCTTGACGTTAGATTGTCGCATGGTAAGCGATGGAACAATACCAATATACCTTGACTCGACGCTTCTTACACTGGTCACAGCCATTGCGTGACTTTGTATGGGTTCTCCGAGGCGGCATCTTCCTCCATTTCGACGTGCTGCAGTGATGCAGACAGGAGGAGGACTGATCAACGGGTGAGTCCCACGTGGAAATTCGCGTAGACGTCAGCGGATGGGTCACGTGGTACTGTAATGTACAGACTAATGGTAGTTACAATACATTCCTACTAAACTGGACTGTTTCTTGATACATGCCTATACTCGGTCTTCGCTTCGATCTCGTCACCATTCAAGTGTCTCTAGCCATGCGAGTGGCTTCAAGATCGTTGTGCACGCTCGCGTTGCTGCGAGGCGATCCACCTGTGAGCGTAGTGGGTCGAGAACAAACAACGACACACTGCTCAGTGCTCAGCGCTCCTAAGAATTGCCTAGTTCGAGCTCCATTCGCCGACGTCTTGACCTGAGGTTAGAGTCTCGACTAAGCTTGACTGCGATTTGTTAAGACCCGCCTAATTTCCCGCATATATACAGCTGATCAGAAGTCAGCGTTACTAGGAAGAAAGAAAACTTCTGGCAGAACTTCGGGTTACCAATCCACATACTTCTATTTAACGCAGCCTGCCACCCTCGGCTACCTGGTTTATCATCCAGCTGCCTGGTTTTGGTCACCCACTTCTCATCTGTATGGGATACACATAGCCACTAAGAGCCAGGGCGACCAGGATTGATGGATATCTCTGAGAGTACCGCTCTCTTGAGGTGGACCAAAGTCCAAGCCGGAATTCTTGGCAACGGACTGTCGATCGACGGATTATTAGCCCGACGTTCCGCTGTCAGGCGAATGGTCGTTCGCAGCGTCCTCGAATGCAGGGCGCATGCACCGACGCATATCTGGGATACGCTGCTCATTGAGCCACGGCTATTGCAACCATGGAAACAAGTCAGAAGTGAGCGACCAGGAACGCTGATTAATCCGCGACACGTGTTGAAATAGCCGAAGAATGGAAGAGGAGGTCAAAAAGTCGATCGGGTCTCCCCGCCTGTGGGGGGTCAATGCGAGAACGAGAACGAGAACGAGAACGAGAGCGAGCCAATCAAGACTGTCACCGACCACGTTTTTTCTTGATATCGATCCACCAGTCATCAAACCGCCAGCTAATCGGGATCAATTGAACAATTTTAAACAACTTCTCGCCCCGTACTAAAATAGGTCTGACTCCCCTCTCAGGCCTCCAGGTTGCGACCATGAATTCCGTGTCCTTTTGTCGGAGACAAAACGTCTACCCCTCTCTCCTCTCTTCGTCGCGCTTCTACTTGTCATGATAGACAGGTTCTCTCGCATTGTCGTCTCCAGCAGATTCTTGATGCTATCAGCCTGTCGCCGCGAACCAATCAGACGGACCTCCGTTCCCTTATCGTCATCTCAGAGTCGCATAGCAGTACTTTCGGCCAGCAAATTGCAACCCGCAACTCGCCCAGCATGAGTTACTCAACGTGTGAGAAAGTGTCACTCGAGTGCCCCGTCGAGGCGACCACCTACGGCTACTACCCGAATCTAGGCGGCAACATCTTCTTCACCGTGTTCTTCGGCATCCTAGGCGTTTTCCAGCTCGGCTTCGGCATCTACTTCCGCGCCTGGACCCTGACGATTGCGATGGTCATCGGCGCCTTCATGGAGCTAGCGGGATACATCGGTCGGATACAAATGCACTACAACCCCTGGAACGAAGGCGCCTTCAAGCTGCAGATCGTCTGCCTGGTGCTGGCGCCCACGTTTGTCGCGGCGGGCATCTACCTCACGCTCAAGCACATCGTGCTCTCGCTCGGGCCGCAGTACTCGCGCCTCAAGCCGCGCCTGTTCACCTGGATCTTCATCAGCTGCGACATCGGGTCCCTGGTGCTCCAGGCTGCGGGTGGCGGTGTCGCGGCCGCGGCCGGGAAGACCGACCAGACGCTGCTGCAGATCGGTGACGATATCATCATCGCCGGTATCGCGTTCCAGGTGGCGACGATGTCGGTGTGCGGGCTGATCGCGCTGGAGTTTTTCGTTCGGGTGATCCGCCACGGGCCGGGGTTGAACGGGGATATGAGTGTCGATGGCACGAGGCATAATATTCGGCTGGTGATCTATGCGGAGATCTTTGCGTATTTCACCGTGTTGATTCGGTGTATTTATCGGTACGCTTTTCCTCCTCTTTATTCCTGTTTAGGCAGGAGTTTTCCATATATGAGGCTCTGGTCGGGCTCAGCTTATTTACATGTGAGGCGACTGCTAACACTTGAGAAAATAGTATCCCCGAGATGGCCGGCGGATGGGGCAACCCCCTGATGCAAAAGGAAGACGAATTCCTGGTCCTGGAAGGAATGTATGTGATTTTGTTGTCTTGTCTTGTCTTGTCTTGTTCTTCTGTGATGGTGGCGTACAGTTGGCTAACATGTGTATCCTAGGATGATTGCCTTGGGCCTCTGTGCCCTGACGGTCATCTATCCCGCCTTCATCCTCCCGTCTATGCGGAAGGGATTGAAGAAGGAGAAGGCATAGAGCGTGGCCGATATACACAACTTAGTACCGATACTGATATATATACCCTGAAGAGAAGTATGCAGATACAGATACCGACATAGATACCCAGAATAGGAGTTTGGCTATTTTCATCATACTACATATACTATAGAATGTTGAAGCAAGAGGCCACTGTACATAAACTGGCTTCGTACTAGTACCAGCGCCCATCCTGAAACCGCCACATTTTCGGAAATAGTGCCTTCAAGCCCCTAAGCCTCCATCTCCCTCGAAATTCCCTCTACTTCTCCCCACACCACCAAATACAATGCCACTTAACTCTCTAATCCTCCGTCCTCACCACCCTCTCGGTGCTTTTCTTCATTATCCAGCACAGCAACCCTGCCCGAGCTCAAGCCCATTGTATTTTTCCCGTTTTGAGACGCGCGCGGATGGTTCTTTGTATGGGATGACGGCTAGCTGGAGCGGCGACGTTCGAGCGGAGAGAGGGGTTCCGCGTGCTTAGCTTCTTATCTCTCTTATCGGGAAAAGGATGGGAGTTCCCTGCGGTGGTGTTCGAGGGCAGTGATTAGCGCAACAAGTCAGAAGATGCTTGCTGATCACATCATGAAGATTGAGCTCTCTCCCGGGGAAGAAGAATGCTACGTACTCAGATTTCGTCTCGTCTCCGGGCTCCGCCTTCAAACCAGGTGGTGTGATACCACAGCCCAGTCCCGGGTGATGCGGGAAAACCATACCGTATGATCCTCATCTAAGCTCACGCAACCACAAACAACCACTCTTCAAAGAACAAAATTCCTCTTACAAACTTCACTCATTACTTCCTTTCTCTCCCTACCATCTATGCAATTTAGGAAGATACTCATGTCCCCCGAACAAGCAGTCATAGTCATCGGCTCCGGCCTCGCCGGCCTCTGCGCCACCACGCAGCTCATCGCGCACCGCATTCCCGTCATCATGCTCGAGCGCGCCGCCAAACCTGGAGGTAATAGCATCAAAGCCTCCTCAGGCATCAACGGCGCGCCCACGCGCTTCCAGCCCCCACTGCAAAACGACAGCGCCGATCTCTTTCTGGCCGACACGCTCAGCTCCGCCGGCCGCCCATTGGCTAGCTCCGTCGCCGAGGAGCGCGCACGGCGCGAGAGGCTGATCAGCACACTGGTCACCACTTCTTCTGAGGCAGTCTCCTGGCTCGTTGACGAAAAAGGCGTTGACCTTAGCACAGTCGCGCAACTAGGCGGCCATAGTCGGGCGCGCACGCATCGCGGTGGCGCAGGACAGAAGCCGCCGGGATATGCGATCGTGAGCGCCCTGCTGGATTCACTGAATCAGGAGCCGCTGTTTGAGTTGCGGACAAATACACGTGTCACGAGGGTGGTGAGAGCAGAGGGAGACAGCGATGACACGGAGGGGATGCTAGGGGTGGAGTATGATGCCGGGCGGGAGGATAACCAGACCGAGACGTTGTATGGACCCTTGATCTTTGCGACGGGCGGGTTCGCTGGCGACACTCATGGGTTACTCGAGAAATATCGCCCGGATCTGGCGGGGATCCCTTCAACGAATGAAGCCCGCGAGGGCACGCAGCCGCTGCTGGAGGAAGTCGGCGCCGAAGTCGTTGATATGGACCAGGTACAGGTGCATCCGACCGGGTTCGTGGATGAGAAGGACCTCACGGCCCCGGTGAAGTTTCTGGCTGCTGAGGCACTGAGAGGGGAAGGGGGTATACTGCTTGTTGGCGAAGGGAAGAGGTTTGTTGATGAGCTGGACACACGCGAGAAAGTCACTGCGGCTGTCATGAAAGGCGCGGGTCCTCTTGAGGACACGAGTCGGCGGCAGTGGGATGTCACCCTTCTATTAGATGAGGGGGCGGCGGCAGCTTCGAATACTCATCTCGGTTTCTATCTGTGGAAGGGGTTGATGCGCAAAACCACGGTCGGCGAGCTTGCTCTTCCTTCCATTCGCGACACACTCCAGGATTACGCTGAGGTGGTGTCTGGGAAAAAGCCCGACGATTTTGGGCGGTCCTCATTCGGTAACTGGACACTAAAGGATGTGAGGTCGGATTCGGTGGTCTACGTAGGAAGAGTCACGCCTGTGGTCCATTTCACCATGGGAGGCGTGGTAATCAACGAGCACAGTCAAGTGCTGGACAAGAGCGGCTCTCCTATCAAGGGTCTCTGGGCTGCAGGTGAGATCACGGGCGGACTTCATGGACAGAATCGTCTAGGAGGTTCTTCACTCCTCGAATGCGTTGTCTTTGGCAGAATAGCCGGTGAAAATGCGGCTGCCTTCCATCAACAGCACTAGACTATCAGGGAATCTCAACACATGATCGCTTCAAGAGACTGTTCGCTCATGGTATAGTGCGGCGCACGGACGTGGCTGATTTGGTTCGTGTTCATCGCCAACATTGTGTAAGAGTGGAGATATTTCGACAAGCTTCTAAATTCCTGCCATCGCATGAGCCTTGATTCATTTGTCTTATGATTAAAGTCAGGCAAGTTTCACTATAACTTGTAAAATTGAGTCATCCGTAATTCGCGCTGTATGTGCCTACGGCATGAAGTAACAGAGTGAACAGAGTTGTCTCGGATCAAGGCACAGAGCATGTAATTAGACTTCTGGCAGTGGGCTTCCTGGGGAGTAAGAGCTATGTATATCCAATTGTCAGGCTGGGAGGCGCAAACCGATGCAGATGCATGTGGTCAGCCCGAGCAGATCAGCCACTCCCTTAATTTTAGAGTCAAATAAGGTCACATCCTCCCAAGGGGGAAGGGAGCTCGAAGAACCTTCGATCATTGTTCTATGGAGTCATGCTGCTTAGGTCGCTGACTCGTTCTGTTCTCTTGCATCATATAGTAGTGGTCCCGTTGAGTCCTTGAGAGAGGCTGTAACGAATAGAATTGAGAGTGATTCCACATTCCTGATAACGAGGCAGGGCACTGACCATGAGTGACATGAGGATGATGTTAGTGGTGATTGGATAGTGACCCTGGTGAGGATCCCTTACTGCTGGCACTTGCTCTGTTGTGTTGGAGAAACTGAGGGGATGATGTCATTTCATAAGGTCGTCTCTCGGTCGGACTCCGGGGCTGGTCCCGAACAGGAAATGTGGCAGCACCGCCACAAACACAAACAACAATCTTTGACCGCATTGGAAGAGCTTCTTCCACTTTGTGGGAAAGAAAAAAAAAAGACCCGGTTTTCATTTGGACCATGCTTGGACCCTCAAAAATGGGGAATCCTCCACCAGAGGTCCCCCGCCAATGCTCCCGTCCTATGCTCAGGTATCATACCTCTGCTCCAGGGTGACCTTGATTCTGCGACGCAGTCCTGCTAGTCCCTAGCATAATCCCTTCCGCACCTCAGAACCGCGGGGATTCACAATAACAACAATATCTGAGGGAATAAACACTGGAGGCTGGTCAGTCCAGCCTTCCCCCTCTTTGCCTATGCGAGTGGTCTAGGGGCCTCTGGGCAATATGCTGGATCGATCCCGTGTTAGTCCATGGTTAGCGACCGACTGGACTGAGATAAAGTTCGAGGTCCGGAGGAGCTGGTGGCGGAAAATTCAGCAGCGTTTCCCCACAGCACAAAAGTGCCCGGTCTTATGGCTTTTTGCAAATGATGGCTAGTGAGTTGACGGTCAGCCACATCAGCGGTGGGCTGATTGCCAAAGGGCCCAATAAGGATCGGCAACTGGCGATCCCCTGCATCCATCCTGTTGGTCTAAAGAGCCAGCACTCAGCAGAGACCGTGGACTTGAGAATCCTAGTCCAATCTTGGGTACCCAGTATGCAATGGCGCCGACACTGACGTAGTTTGTAGCACAACCCGTCTCTCATCGTGCCGTCATTCCTACTCAAATTTCTCCGATCAGAAGACTGCCCACTCCAAAGGTTTGACAAGTGAATAGTCGGTCATGTCTAAAGCCTGGAGCTGGTCAATGGTACCCTCAAGCATTGAAAACATCGGTGAGCAGGCCGGCCACATAAACAAAGGTAGACCAATGAGGCTTGAGAAAGCCGATGAGGAGGTGGAGTTCGGAACTGGGTCTAAGCTGATATCGCGCGCGCCCCAGCCACAGCAGCCGTCCCTTTTCCCGGAACCCCCATCTGGATGCATCTGCAGCAACTGTTGTTTTTGGCACTCGTGATAGCCAGTGGTTGCAGCAGGCTAATGCGGATTCCTTCAGAGTCACCCTATGAGAGCAGCATAGAGCTAGCCAGGGGATTCAAGTGAACCCACGGCAGCCCATCTCACAGGTTGTTGGCTGCGTACTGCGGAGTAGGAAACAAGAACGATAGGGCTAGCTTGGGTGGAGATCTGACTCCATGACTTCACTCGGCACCATGAAGCTGTCCTGAGCCACGTTGGCTGGGCAGCTGCTCGAGAGAAATTTCGTGCACCAGCCAGTGACGACTGTGGACAGTACAGTAATCCAGTCCTAGACTTCTGGGTAGGAGAAATTAGGTTGAACGAACAAAGAGTGGAAATTACGGGGATCGCCGCAGCGGGAAAAGAAAAAAATAATGATGAAAAAAATCGAAGGAAAAGGAAAGTACTTCAGGATGAGTGAATGATTTGCGCGCTCTTTCCCATCTTTTCACAACTTAAATCAGCTCGTCCCCCCTCTCAATCCCCTCCCTTTTCTTCCTTCCCACACCCAACCATCGTTCCGATCCCATAACTCGTTCTTCGTGCCTTCACGTCGATCACTTTCTCGATACCCCTCTTGTCGCATCCCAGCCTCCCGTTGCTTCTTCAATCTATCATTGTTTGCGCGTGCAAATTTTCCATCTCACCCAAAATGAAGACTTTCTCGCTCTCCATGGTGCTGTTGGCTGCTGCCAACCTGGCCAATGCTGCTGTCTCCGTTAGCGACTGCGCAGTATGTTTATCCCATGTTGACGACAATCGATGCTGGCGAATGGAAACTGACTTTCGCTGTGTTTGTAGCAAATGTGTGTCAACAACATGAACAACAAGGCTTCTGAGCTGGGTTGTTCCAGCGGCGATCTCAGCTGCTTGTGTAACAACGCCGACTACAGCTATGGTATCCGGGACTGCACCGCTGAGGCCTGCCCTTCTGACAACGCTGCCGCTGTGCTGGCTGCCGCTCTTGCTTCTTGCCCTAGCTCGACTAGTATGTGATACAACTTACCACCACCACCACCGAGTGGCTTCTCTGATTTGTCGAATGCTAACCCTGCATCCTACAGGCGGCTCCACCTCCGGCTCGTCTGCCACCGGAACTTCCTCTGGTACCGCTTCTGGTACCGCTTCCGGTACCACCACCGGCGTTGCTGGCGCTTCCACCAAATCTGCTTCAACCACTAGTGGCAGCGGTACCTCTTCTGGCACGGGCGCGGTCTCTACAACCACTGTGACTACCGGCACCCACTCTGGTACCACCAGCGGTGCTTCTACTACCTCTGCTGGAACTGTGAGTGCCCGTCTGTTCTCTACCTCAACACTTTATGCTGACCAGACCAAGACCAAGACTACTATCACGAGCGCCTTCACCAGCACTACCTTGAGCACGGCTACTCTCAGCAGCACTGGCTCTTCTTCTACCGGCAGCGGATCCTCCTCTTCCACCGGCAGCTCCAGCAGCGGCTCCTCTGGTAGCTCGTCCACTGGCACTGGTACCGCTCCCGCCAGCTCTTCAACCTCCACTGGTGCTGCCTCCCACCTGAACGTTGCTGGCAGCGGCGCTATCGGTGCTTTCGGGCTTGCTGCTATGCTTCTCATCTAGACGAAGAATCATGAAGGTTCCTCGCTTAATTCCGGCTGATGTTCGCGTTCAGCATCACAGCGTGACCTGAATAGGGTGAATTTCACTATTACGGCTTATGACTTGCAATGTTTCTAATGCGGCCTTGTATATTCTAATATGACGGGTCATACGATAATGACTAGTAGATAATCTGGCACCTCCTGTTTTGCAGTGACAGGGGGAGAGCAAGAGGAACGAACGGAGGGTATGCGGGACTTGTCATTAGCTTCTTCAATCAATACATTCATTCAAACTTCTGGATTCTTTAACATAACAGCGGCATGCAAGCAGTTCAACTACAACATAAAGCTCTTTGACATACACATTGCCTGTGCCCATTCACTTTGGCGATAGGAAAGATTCTGGAATTGAATCAAGTTCGAGAAGCATTTTCTGTGGTTTCAGGGAATGTCCGCAGGATGATTTGCAGATCCGGTATGCAACCGGCTCAAGGGACAGGGCCCCACACAAGCACCCGAGCTAATAGCAAACAAAGCTATTGATGTCAGCAACATTGGCCTTCACAACAACGCCAATATCGAGCATGACCTGTCGCATACATATTTGGCATCAGATTCTTGCAGCTCCTACTCCGTACAACATTGAGTTTGCACAAGCAACTCTCATCAGTAAGTAGGGTGTTAACCTAATCCGAAAGTCGCTTGTTGAGTGTGGCTGTTGTCCTGTCCTGTCTTTGTTGTCAAAACCTAGAATACCCCACCCAGGTCTTGCCCCCTGAAGCAGAAGCTCATGCCTCGTGGATTGATTCTCGAAAAGAAACCCCGGTGGGTGGAATCCGTTGGGAAGCGATTATTTGCCTGTCACGGCGGGATCACGTCATTCAGGGACTTTGACGAAGATCAGCGCCCGTTCTAGGCCCCCCGTCATCTTTGCATGCTGTCTTCAGAACCGCATACCTCATACCCGCCGTCTATTGTCCACTGATGCATATTGCCTCTTGCCTCATAGTTACCGGGGGTCGTGACGGAGTCAGATAGCGAACTAGCACTTACACGGTAGCGAAGTATGCTAATCCAACGTCCTCACACAATGTACTCTGGGCATGAGCTCCCCCAATAAACTGTTCTTCTACCTCGCTCACCTCTATTGTGGCAATTCTCCCACACATTCATGACGCTAGGATGAGGTCAATTGCGTATGTTCAGCATCAGCGAAGGACTCCCATAATTCAGTCCTTCGGACCATCAAGTACAATGGGATGTGCTATTAAATGAGCCCAAAGTTGAACCCTTGGAAACTTGGATTTGAGTATCAAACTCAGCACTTCAAGCAAGGCAATCAATCAGTCACCGCAACGTAGTTGACGTCAAGTCATCGACTCTGCCTCTATCTATTTCCATCTCTACAGTATTCTCTTTCCATATTAGTCCCACATCTACTTTGTCCCTATTCGTCACGCAAGCCATGGCAGCGCTATCCACCTCATCCAACTTGAAGTATGTCTTTGATACCTTGAAATCCAATCCGGTGGTCACAGGGCTGTGCGCGACCGCTATCATTGGCCTTGTCTGGTACCTCGATTGAAGACCCTTCCTTCTATTTGGTCATATGAGAGTGAAGACCTGGCACTAACAGGGTGTGTGTCTGCGGGGTGTGTAGGACAGTCAACGACTTCCGAGAATGGAAAGCTTTTGGTACAGGCGGAACGCCGCCGACCTGGGCGTGAGTTCCCTCCCTGACACCTTACCCACTTCCCTCCAGGGTACAAGAATATCATCAAAGCAAGATTGTACAGGACTAACCATGGTCACCGCAGTGGTTACCTTCGCATGTCCAAACTCCGCGCCAAACACGCCGCCTCCAAGAACAACCTCCAGGACCCTTCCCCTCTTCAACAGACGGGGCCCTCCTACTTGCCCACCGGCACTCTCCCGCTCCGCTCCGGTCCGCGCCCGCGCATGATGCCGCGCATTCTCCCGCAGCGCCAGTACCCGGAGCCCATCGACCCCTCGGTGCAGGCCCGGCTGCGCTCGTTGGTGCGCGATCTGGCCAGCGCCCACCCCGAGCTGTTCGACCTGCTACCCTCGCACACCGAGGGCCGCACGACTGATGGGCTGTACGCGCGCCGGAATCTGCCGACCCTCAACCCGCTGGCCGGCGATGCTATTCTGAGCTACGAGATCGCGCACATGCACCCGGCGGAGAACAGTCTGCATGTGTGGTTGAGTGATGTCGATGCGCGGGAAGTCATCGAGAAGGGCTGGGGCCAGCGGTTTCCTGTGCCGGCTGTGCCACAAGGCTGGGTGATGGTCTATGCGCCGCGTGATGAGGGAGAGATGGATATCGTGGAGGGAATTGTCAGGGCAGCGGCGCGGTGGGTTACTGGTGTTATGGTTTGAAGAGGTTCCATCTTGGATTGGACTGTCCCGGCAGGATCTGATTGTGGACATGGTCATGATGATGACAATGATGATGTTTCCTTGAGAAGCGAGTTGTCTTGTTTTTTTAGCGGGCGTTTTCTGTACCATATTATGGGATGACTTGTACATTAGCCTTCTCCTTCTGTGATGATCATATCAGTCATGATTGAATGAACGACTTTTGACTTCTGTAGACTTTCGCGAGAAGCCTGATGTGGAACTGCTTGAGGACTTTCCTAGTCTGGCTTCATTTTTCGGTAAATGGCTCCGAATCGGATATAGAAAAAGTGTTATCAATGAGTGGCCATGGAGCAGTGAGATAATAACCATTACCCTCTTAGACTTCCCTGACTCACTCGCTGTATATGTGAATAATAAGGTTGGGTTTGGCGCGTAAGCTTCATACACCAACTGGTTGAGACTCCCGCCGACTCACCTCCTGCACATATGAAACCCCCTTCTCACCATCGGAGTCTTTACTATCAAATATTGACGAGCCGAAATATCCAATATATGCGTTGAGATGGAGTCGAAGGACAGGGGCTCAGCGCTAAACCGGGCAACGTTATCAAGCCCGGTCTGCATGTTCCTTTTGCCATCCCCAATCAACCCCATCTCTGTCGACATCTTTTAGGACCGAGACTCCACTCAACCCCACGTGACATGGACATTGTACATAAGAATGAAGCCTTCGAAAGGATTGACGGCAAAATGAAGTTTGCCTACGTCCAGGTCTTTGTGTTGCACGATTGCATATTTGGATGAATCGATGAGATCTACCACAAGACGCTGAAGGACCTTCAGAAAGTTCAGCAAAGTCCAAACCAACGACAAGAGGCCCATCAGTGAATTTCGTTTGGTCCGCTGTCTTTGTGAAAGACCAAGTATCCTTTTTTATGTCGGTGGAACTTTTGAAAAGCAAATCGCTTGCGAAGTTGAAACATGCGAGATCCTTGGCAAGAATCCCCATCCGAATATTGCGATCAATTATGGCTACAAGGAGAACCAGGTCGAGTACCTCGGTAGTGCTTCAAGCGATACCAATCCACGCTACTTGAAACACTTCATCTTGAACGGCTGGGCAAGGTAGCTTTCCATTCGCGTACGCGCGAACTGGTGAGAGGATATGATCAGTGGTCTAGAAGGTGGGATTTTTGGATGCCATCAAGCATCTCCACGCGCATGGGCTTGTTCATGATGATATCAGCCCGGCTAACATTGCGATCAATGCGGACGGCACGCTTGTTCTTATTGATTTCGATGGCTGTCGCTATATCGGAGAGTCCTTGCGCGACACTCAAACGAAAAGAACTCATCATTGGCACGACCTTTCTGTTGGAATCTCGCTTGAGAAACCCGGTGTTGACGCTTTCAGACGTTACGAACATGGCTGGCTGGATCGTCGGACGAGGACTTCTGTTTGAATGACGCTTGCTTGTTGGTAAAGCAAGGAAGAGCGACGCACATGAGCTCTTTCTCTGATAAGTTATGGACAATCGCCTACAGACCTTTCTGAAAGTCATTGTGAGCGCGACGAGGTGGCAATGCGACGGAGCGGGTCGAGATTATAGCAGAGGGGAGTGGGTCTCATGCCACAGAGCTTGTAGATTGGCGCTTTGGGGGTTGCGTACGTCGCGAGGGATTTCGCTCTTGTTGTGTTCGTCTGATGAAGCTCAACCCTCGGGGTCTTTGTTCTTGTGCAGTTGCTGGTGGGGATCGCTGGGGAAGAGGTTAGTTTTTCGGGTGAGGATGAGAGACATTGGATGTAACAGGTTTTGAGTCGAAAAGTTGAGCAGATGGAGTTGGCTTGGGAATTACGTCTGGTCACTACTCGTTGAACTCAAGCTTGTCGTTCTATTGTAGTATACGAAGTAGAGTTGTTGTGTCGGAACTGTTGTCAATAGGTGTGTTCGCAGCAAAGGAACCATCCGGGTAGATTGGTTACTTGATCATTCCATCTCCAGCAACATACCACTATGAATACTAACTTGTCAATGCACCAAGATCTCCAACCCACGCAAGACAAACTCCGTATCCAATGACTGCTAAGAATACTCCTTATCATTACTAGCGAGCTTCGTATCGGCCCACTTCGGCCGCACTAATATTAGACCAACCCCAGACAGACATTGATAGGCTGCTCCCGGGCGCGCTACTGCCTTGAAATGGTAGGTTTCTGCCTGATCCTTCAGGTGGTGGCAGCCTTCAGCCTGCCCCGAATCTTAGCCACCTTTTCCCTCCCCGGCTTATAATTCTTTGTTTCTCCTCATCCCCTCGCCATCCATCTCGGTCATCCAACTATTCGTCTTTCGCTATCGACGCGTGCCACATTATACTCTTCACCCACTTTCCTTCGACTAAGTCTTGACATCTATTGTTTCACAAACTATCATGGCTATCTATGCCCTCCTTCGTCGAGGAGTGGACGCTGCGGCGGACTTCCAGTCCAAGCAGCCCTCCCAGAGCCAGCCAACCATCCATCTGGTAGGATGGTTGTCGGCTTTCTTCATCTTCACTGTTCTAGCATTTGTTGGCATTCTCCTCTCGGTAAGAAAAGGGCTGGGATTCAAATTTACGGTGGGCCATACTAATCTCCTTTCTTTAGGTCGACTATACGTACGGAATGCTGGTTCCCACCCTCGCCGTCGTCGAAGACACCAACCCCGACGTTTACGTCCGTATCGACACGGACTTCGACCCGAACAAGCCTGTTGATGCGAATGAGCCCGAAATCGAAGCCGCCCGCACTCAACCCATCACCAACAAGTTGTGTACGACTATTCGCCACCTCCGCGCCCGGGCCGGTCCCTGGTCCCGTTTCCGCGGGTTGGGCATGCTCTTGACGTATGGGTTCGCTCTAAACACTTTCTATTTCCTGGTGCCCTTCTCTGCGACCGCGTTCATCCCCCAGTTCATCGTGGGAGTGATCGGCGCCGCCCTCCTGGCCAACCTTAGACTTGCGTGGGTTCACATCGTCATCTCAGAGCCATCTCCTAAGCGCTTCTACCAGCGCATCGGCGGCTTCAAGGTTTGGCAGCGGATTGCTCCTGTTGCGGCACTCGAGCAGGCCGTTATCAGCGGCGCCATGTACATCCCCCTTGTCGTTGTCAAGGCCATTTATGGTCTTGATGGACTGATGGCACCCGCTGATGGCGATGCTTTTCCCACCAAGACGATCCTGGCTATTTGTGGTATCCTCGCGGTGGCTGGCTCGCTGTCTCTTGCGGCTTCCATCCCTGCGCGGGCTATTTTCCTCCGCGTGGCCGCTTCTATGCTGCCTGAGGAGGATGAGGCCATTGTACCTTTCGACCGCTCTTACGGCGGCAAGGTGCAGCCTGCCATCTTGGGCGGTATCGGTAGGCTGAGCATCTCCGATGCTTGGAAGACTCTCGACCGTCCTGCCCTTACCCGCTTTGTGAAGGCGATCTTCAAGGCTCTAGCTATTGAGGTTGGCGTGACTATGTTCTTCTCGCTGCTGCTCACCGGCCAGATTCTTGCTGGCGCTGTGACCTATGGATTTCCTGGAAATAGCGCTTGAGCGGATCGACTTAATGCTCTACCTACAGCTCTAACGATACCTCTCCTTTCGTATTTGAGCTACCAATCCTATGTATGCGAATAAAACTCTGTTCCGGCACCAATCAGCCCTACATTCTCTTGTACTTACAGCCAAGGTCTGCATACCCTGCCATATTGATTCCAAGCATGCATGGAGCCGAGAATGATTTATGTCATAATTTTCGTAGTTGTAGGTTGGAACGAATCGCCTGCACAAGAGCCATCTCGCGGCATCTCATATGAGGACCTTGACCTGGATTGACGGCTGCCTTTTGCCGGCCACTGCAAGAAGAGTCAACCGTTGCTCTATACGTAGGCACTTGATATTGCCACCGATGGTGATCGGGCCACTGATGGGAGGCTATCGGGAGAGAATCATAGAATGTTATCGTACGCGGCCCCGCCACCCCACTCTCCCTTTGCAGCACACCGCCTTGGACCCATCAATTATTTCTCTTTTGACCAGTCCGATTCCCTAACTCGCTTTTCCACCAGGGTATACGGAGTCATTTCTCCTCTTCATATTTTTCCTCTTCTCAGGGACATTCACCTTTCTCTAGCATACGAGGCTGCTCTCCTGGCGCCACTGACATTTCGCGATCCTCTCTCGCCGCTACATCGACCCTTAACTCACGGTTCCTATCCTGCCTTGGGCCCCTCCTTGGTTTCCCCGCCTCCCCCTCTTTTCGCTTTACGTCAACGCCATGGCCACAACACCAGCCGGTCGCATGCTGTCACGTCAGCTGTCGCAGATGCAATCCGATAAGGACATCCCCGGAATCAGCTGCGGATTGGTCGATAACAATGTTTTCGAGTGGGAGGTGATGCTCATGATCTCGGATGATGTCAAGCTGTACGGCGGTGAGTGTCTTCGCCGCGTGTAGTTGTCAACCCTCCAAGGACTTTCACCATGGCTAACACTGGGATCAACCAGGTGGCTTCTTTCGGGCTCGGCTCTCATTCCCCATGGACTACCCTCACATGCCGCCAAAGATGAAGTTCGAGACTCCCTTGTTCCACCCGAACAGTACGTCCCCTTCCCCATGAACCGCCAGCCCGGGGAGAAAGGCGACTAACACGCAGAAAACCTGGTTACAGTCTACCCCAACGGCGACGTCTGCATCTCTATCCTCCACCCACCGGAGGAGGATAAGTACGGCTACGAATCCGCCGCCGAGCGCTGGTCCCCCGTGCAAACCCCCGAGACCATTCTTCTGTCGGTCATCTCCATGCTGTCCAGCCCTAACGATGAGAGTCCCGCCAATGTTGAGGCGGCACGGTTATGGCGCGAGAACCCTCAGGAGTTCAAGAAGCGGGTGCGCAAGTGCGTCCGCGACAGTCTCGGTGAGGAGTAAATGAACAGCAGAGGTTGTGGTTTGGTCGGTTCGTTCAATCTGTAGGTAGGGGGTTTATCTTTCTCGCATGTCATGCATTGCGCGGGAGCGTCATGGCGCAGTAAATGGTTTTTCTATTTGTGGATCGCGTGGTAACTGTCTTTTCTCTGTGATTACATCTTGGCATTATCGTTGCGATTCTGTTCTGTTCGCGTTTGGATTTGACAGCTGGAAATGGGGAAGCTGTTCTCGTTGGCATTTATGGTTCTGATTTATGGTTATTATGTGATGGGTAGCGGAATAGAGTTTTGGTGAGGTTGTATTGCTCGTGGTTGCGTAGATGTAGGGTGAATATATGTAGTAGGTTTGTGTGGTTGATATGACACCGTCGGATTGTTTTTAGAATGCTGTAGGTGAGTCTGCTGTGTTGCGAATAAGGTCTAGATGGGATCTTTTCTACACCGATATCACTATTCAATCCGGGTCCATTATTGTTCTTTTGTCTTGTGTGCAGCGGATGAGCTTGAGTATGTTATGAAGGTCGGTGCTGGCCACTTCCACCTCGACATCAAATCAGTGAATCCCTGATTCAACGGTTTTTATCAGACGCAACTCCTGTATGAGTTAACATCACCAAGCATCATTGGTCTAGTGGTAGAATTCATCGTTGCCATCGATGAGGCCCGTGTTCGATTCACGGATGATGCACTCAGCGTTTCCTTTTTGTTGGATTGCATCAGATCAGCCACCTGCTTCCTTCCTAGGGTCATCCTTCATCAAGCCATTGTTATCTCTCTCAGAGGTCGATTCCCCGCACATGTTTACTTTCTGCCGTTTCTTATCAAGTGTCAATTGATGCAGCTGCCGGGATCCGTTCCGAACAGTGTGGTTCTTCACCTCTAAACTCATGCAATGTTCCTCACCTTCGAGTATAACGACCTGTCAAAGATCAGTAAATCATCATGGCTACTACACCTCCCTCAACCTCCACAGCCCCCTCACTTCCCTCCGCAGCACCGATCATCGTATCACTAAACATCACCCTGCAACCTCCGCTCTCACGCTGCGGCCGCGGCCCAGGCCTCCTCCTCATCCGTCCTACCAACCTGACCACTTGCCAAGCAAACAATACCTCCCTGGACCCATCCCCAGTGCAGAAATGGGCAGAGGAGAGCTTTGTCGTGGTAGAACTCACGCTTGACTCCACGATCAGCGGTGACGGGTCCTCTGTGTCGGAGGCCATATCCGCCGCTTTAGACTCACTCCGCACATCCCCGCAATGCGATGACCCCGAGAAGATTGGGCTCCTAGGTAACTAGTTCCTGTCTCTCAACAAAACCAATTACCCCGATCAAATACAAGCCAAACTACTCGAAGAACGGTTGATTAAAGCTAATAGACAAATCAAAGTATACGGCTCTCCAACCGACTACCACCCTGCATTTCCTCAGCTCCTCCGTCAAACCATCACAGCACTAGCCACCACAGTGGCAGTCCAGAAGATCGTGGCAATAGTCTACTTCAGCAGCGCATGGGAGGAGGATCATCCTCGGGAGATCCCAGCTCTCCTCCACCTGCCAACGCCGCCCAGCAAAGACACGATCCTCCCGCTTGGCCCCCCTGGCATCAACGTTGACACCACCTCCAACCGCAGAAGTTACTACTACCCTGAAGCCCAGTCCCCGGGATTTATTATCCCCGGCCACGCGAACTTCAAAATCGGTGCTGCGGGCGTGGCGCACACGCGCTCGCTGACCTTCCTCAAGAGGACTCTGGGCGGGCCGTACTTTGATCTCGAGAAGATCTGGGAGGAGCATACTTATTACGAGTTTGGGGACCGGTCGGTCGAGAAGACGATGGCGACGATGGTGCAGGAGCCGTATGTGAATCATGTTCCAACTGTGGGTTTTCCTATTATTTGCCCGTCCTTGGAGATCTGAGCTGGGGGTTGTGTTTATGAAGGGAGTACCGGTCGAACTATCAACTGACTGACTGACTGACGACAAACACAGATGACAGGCGGAACCGGCCGCGTACAACTGAGCCGCTTCTACCTCGAGCATTTCATCTTCACCAACCCAGAGGACACCGAGCTGGAACTAGTCAGCCGTACCGTCGGGATCGACCGCGTGGTCGACGAGTTTATCTTCTGCTTGACGCATAACGCGGTTGTAGATTGGTTGCAAGTCCCTCCCCCCAACCTCAACTGACCTTTCCTACCCCTCCCTCCTCCTCTCAAATACAAAAAGCACCTCCATCATAACCACAGACACCAGCCCGCATCATACTAACGAATCCCATTCCACGACAGAATCCCCGGCATCCCACCCACCCACAAACCCCTTCGCATCCCCTTCACCTCCGTCGTCAACATCCGCGGCGACAGACTCTACCACGAACACATCGCCTGGGATCAAGCGACTGTGCTCCGCCAGTTGGGTCTCCTACCGGAGTACCTCCCCTATCCCTATGCGCTGCCGTCCGGACAGGTGGCGGCGCCTGGGAAACGGTTTGAGTACCGGGTACCGGCGGCCGGGGCGGAGACGGCGCGGAAGTTGCAGGGGGATCATTCGGTGCCGTCGAATGAGATGTTTGCTTTCGAGGTGAGGGAGGTGGACCTTTAGACTTACTATACCTGTACGGTGTACCGGTAGAGTAATGAATAGAGAGGAAAAGGATATATCATGTTGATATGTCAACCTGTACCGTACTCCCGTGTAGGGAGTAAGTATGCAGAGTTATTTGCATGATGCATGTGATGATTTGAATTAAATTGACTAAGCCATGGTAGTTACGATGCCCAATCCCAGCCGGGAATAAGACAAAATAGCAAAATACCCTTAATCTATATTTCCACGTGTCCATCAACTCAAATACGCACCATCACGAAACCACTTAACTACTCCATCGAACCGACCTCCCATCAAACTTACCCCCCTCAGAGTAGCACTAGTCCAAGAACCCCCCGCTCCCATCCAGTGTCCACCAACCTGGAACCTAACCCCGAACACAAAAAAGCAAAGGACACCCTCCCTCCCGTTGCGGCCCGTCACGAACAACATTCCTGGCGCCCCCTCCAGCATATTTCAGCATATTCAGAACATCATAGGATTCATCTTCCACCGTTAAGTTCCGAGTTCGGTAAATCTTCATCCCTTGTTTGGAACCCGCGGGCTGGGGTCAGTATACCTCCCCACTTCCGAATCCGGAATCCACTCCGTTCTCGGAAGAGGTACTAAACAGTACTATCGTTCGTGGTCTATTCATTTTTATAGTACGTGTCTAGTATTGAATATGTTACTGAATCTGTGGAGGCCTGATAGTACTGCCTTACTGAAGAGAATCTTTTCTTTTCTTTTTTTTTTTTTTTTTTTTTTTTTTTTTTTGCTGGGATTACTGGGAGAAGAATAGATAATACATACATACCCATCGTCCGGCAAGACAAGTACATACCACATCAACATAGCAATGGAAAGTTTCCTCCCCACTCTACTTCACGGAAAATGCACGGCACGAGAATCGGTCTTTTAATCTGCGGCTGCACGCTCATGTTTGCACGAGGAGCACGAGCCGCGGCTGTATTACCTACGACAGCAGGCCAGACGGCCCTCCCGATCGTAGATCTTGGTTACGAGCTCCATCAAGCTATCTCGTTGGATGTACGTTATGCTATGCTACCGTACCCGTTTCTGCCTCACGGAGTGATGCTATCCTATTGCGATGTTCTAGCTACTGAGCCCGAAGCTAGGAACAAACTCAAACCTACAACTTCTCCAACATCCGCTACGCAGCGCCGCCAACGGGACCGCTCCGATTCCGACCCCCTGTGCCCGTCGCCGCAGGACCAGGGAATAGTTCGAAAGAGGTGGAAAATGGCGCCCAGGGACGAGTTTGTCCGCAGGCGGCGTTGCGGTGGGAGGAAGAGATTATGCCGGGCTTTGTGGCGGGGGTGCTGGCTTCTGAGTCTGGAGCTGCGGGACCGGCATCGTCAGCAACGGCGACCTCAGCGGCATCACCATCGGGGGTAACATCAGACCAAGAGGATGGAGATGGCGGAGTATCGTCAAGCTCAACAGCGCACCAATATGCCCCCGTTGTCGGATCAGCAAGTGGCGACGCGAGGACGACGGAAGACTGCCTGTTCTTGGATGTGATCGTGCCGAAGGAGGTTTTTGAGCGGAATACTATCCAACGAAAAGGAAACAAGGCTCATGATGGTCTGGCGCCGGTTCTTGTGTGGATTGACGGCGGTGGGTATATCGCTGGTGATAAGACAGAGCAGAGCCCCTTGGGTCTGATACAGCGCAGTCTGGTCGATGGGGAGGATGGGATTGTGTATGTTGCGATCAACTATCGGGTACGTCATCCTTTCCTGTGAGCTGAGTAACGGACCAGAGTGGTGTTGACTCCCTGCAGCTGGGTGCGTTCGGCTGGTTATCGGATGGAAATGGCATTGCTAACGCTGGTCTCTACGACCAGCGTCTCGCTTTGGAGTGGGTGAAGGAGCACATCGGGCTCTTTGGTGGGGATCCAGACCGTATCACCGTCATGGGCCAGTCGGCTGGCGCTGGGTCGATCGTTCATCAGTTGGCCACATATGGAGATGATACAAACCCCCAAGCTCGCCCGTTTCGTCAGGCTATTGTCCAAAGTCCCATCTGGTATCCCTTGTCGGCGAAGCAGCAAGCCTCGACGCGAGACGCATTCCTCGAATTGCTGAATGTTTCGTCCATCGAAGAAGCGCAATCTCTCCCTTCGGAGCAGTTGATCGCGACCAATGCATACCAAATTGCCAACACCCCCATATACGGAACCTTCACCTACGGACCGGTGGTAGATGGGTCGCTCGTCAGAGACTGGCCGAGTAAGATATTGCTCGACCCAAACTTTGGCTGGCAGGACCTTCGCCTCATGACAGGTCATGCATCCAATGAGGGGTTGATTTTCACTCCGCCGGCCGGAGTTAACAGCTCGGCCTATGCGACCATTCTGAGCGACTTCCTCCCGGATTTGGCCCCCGAATCGTTGGAGGATATCGCCCAAACGCTCTACCCGACAAGCTCCAACGCTTCAGCCGCCAATCTGGGCTACTCCGATGCACTGGGAAGAATGGCCCTGACAATCAGCGACGCTTTCTTCACTTGCAAGAATCAGTACCTGAGCATTGCCTTGGACACATATGCGTACATTTTCGATGTGCCGCCCGGACTGCACTCCTATGACTTATACTTCACTTTTTACGATCCTGCACGTCCCGACCCAAGTGTTGTGGATGTCGACCTTGCTCTGGCCATACAGGATTATATCATTTCGTTTGTGCGAGAGGGTCGACCATCTTCTCTCGCTGCTGCTGCAGCAACAAGCTGGATCCCTTACCGAGCGCAAAACCAAGTTCTGAACATCCAAGCGGGAAATATATCAAGCGTGCCAGATCCAGTGGGCAGGGACCGATGTCAGGTGTGGTGGAAGTTGACCGGCTGATCGCATGCAAGGGGAAAACTGAAACCAAACCATTCGCCGAGGACGGAACTTCTCGTATCGAACACCACCAACACTTGGCATCCGGTGCGCCTTGGGACAGGGGCCATTGATTCAAAAGGAACTCTGGTAGTCCTTAGGCTTTGGGGGCTAACGAATGGTCGAAGTCTGAAGTGAAAAAGACTGTGATGGAACTAAAGACTCCTTTGTTTGAGGTTCACGGCTTGGGGGCTATAGTTCAATCCTGTATAAATGATCTGCGAGCATGGAAGTTTCTGGGAAAGCCGCCATCGCAGAACCCTTGCATGCGATTGACATGATGACAATTCAGCCGCATGATTCATTTTAGAGAACTATTCCTGAGTAGCATGAGATAGTGTCTATGCCAGCCCAATTATTTGTTGGCTACAGGGCCCTTCGCCAATGAGAGGGAGAGCAATGCGATGACCCACGTGGGATCGTGTGCCATGCTTGACTGGACAAATCGAGGCGGGAATTGAAGCTAGCGGGAATTATCGCCACCGACAGCCGATGCTATGAAAATCTCTGTCAGAGCCATTATGGTTCGCATTCGGCTGAAAAGCTCACACCACCCGCATGGTGGAGCTTGCTGGCTAGTTATATTCTCCCCAATTACTGTTCAGCGCGAGTTTCTGCCGACGGGCCGGATCCGTTCTCTCAGTCAGGGGGGATGAATTTAAAGATGGGACTCCCTGCAATCATAACATGGCTTACTATCACAACCTTAAGCACGCGACATGTCTCAAGGATGGATGCAAGTGCATGCTCTAGCGGCGCTCATTCTTCAGATCGTGTAGTTCAACCTCCAAGCCAGCAATATCAGCTCTGATCGACTCTTTGTCTCTCCTACTCTGCCAGTCTGGGCAGTTTGGGTGAAGTGGGACATTTGCCGGAATGACTCAGCACTAATAATAACTTAACCAAACCAATGAAGTGAGCTTAGTTAGACTGTTTCAAGGGTCAAACAGTCGATAACCTTGAAAATAAAGGAGAAAAACCAACCTCCGATCCTCGTCCAGACGTGAACCACGCTAGCTCAGGCACATATTACTGTGTACTACTGCCCCAATCGGAGTTCCCTTAGCTTTTGAGTGATTTGCAACACTAGGATGGATACGTGCATTTGTCCGTTGCGCTGCGATTGATTCAGCTGACAGTGGGGATGAAGCCCGATGCGCTGGCCGGTCCGCAAGCTGTATGCATCAGGTCCAATCGTCCGAGCCACCAATCACTTCAGACTTGCCTATGGCCATGAGAGATACTTTGTCCATAACCTTAAATCATGAGAATAACTTACGACCATTTTCTAGGCCCTGCGTCGTGCAGGGATCGTGAATTGACACAGCTCAAGTTGATTGCCAAAGAGGCATTCCAAAGAACTGATCCCGAGAACTGATGTGCCAATCGCAGGGTCCGATTGCACCTTCGAAGCGCACGCGAATGGGTTGAGTGGTGTTCAATTTCCCGAAGTGTAGAATTCCGGGAGGCGCTTACCCACGGTGACCGACCGAAGTGACAGACGAAAGCTTATTGGTAGGGTGTCTCAGTGGTGGAGCTGGACGGTGTGCCCATCTCGGAAGACATGCAAAAAGGTAGGGTTCTGGCGATGTGACCAAAATTAGGCAGCCGTGTGTCTGAGACTTTTTTTCTGGAAGTGATGTCTGACCTGACCCGGAGAACCGAACGGTTCGAGACAACGGGCAAGAAGCAATCCACAGCTAAAATGATCCCCCAGCGATAACCTCACCGCCAAGCTTCCAATGACCCATGAATGGAGGAGGGAAAAGTGAGAGCCCGAATGGCCCGTGGGGGCGACCAGGGGTAGCAGGAATGGTCATTGGCAGAGCTGGTAGAGCTTAGCAGAAAGAAGGAATAAATAGCACAGCTCATCGGGGCCCGCGGACGAGAGAAAAGTGGGGAGAGAGAAGCACTAAACACGGCTAAACTCAAGGGGAAACCAAAGGGTCTATACTTAATAATAGCAGTCACCGATGGCTGTGCTGGCTGGCTGGCTGGCTGGCTGGCTGGTGGTCTCTTTCTTTCTGTGTGACTTTGCCGTACTGGTCCAAGTCCTGACAGTCCTGACAGTCCAAACAATTTCACAATATGAGTGTATAGAGGATCCTCCTCCATGACCGGGTGCCGAATACCCTCCGCGAACCGCCCATCGGGGTTGTTTCGAATCCACGGGTTTGCCATCGGACTGGATTGGGGTGACACAACGCAGCAGGGACCAGTTGCACAAGTACTAGTAATGTGCGGTAGAAGAGGAAATGAAGGCGGACCTGGCCCCCAAGATAGAGGAAGAGAAGGTCAAGTCGTGAAACCAACGAGTTGAGGCGAGGATTGATTATTGGGGCGGATGCAGTGAATGAGGGGGGAGGAGGATGGCGGAGTTCAAAGCTGCAGGTGTGAATGAGAATTCATCATTAGTTAGCCTAATACTAGTAGTAGTTAATATACAGCATACACAGTAACTTCTCTTCATACCTACTCCGTACTTTTTTATTAGTCCTTTTAGTCCACCTCGGAGTTCTTCTAACTCCACTAATTCCCTTGGCCTTGCATTGACCCAGAGAAACGGTAATTTACTACCTTTCGCCCCTCATTTTCCTGCTTTCCCCGCTGGGCCAAATCTTAGCCGTTGTTGGGTCGCTTCTGCTTGCTTTTACTGTAGCTTAGTTATATTATGCCTCTTGCCGGCTGACTGCACCCTGCATGATTTTCCAGCCTTGGCTCTGTCGTTTCTTCCGGTCGTGCATCCTATAAACATTCTCTCTTTCCCTCTTCGTTCCCTTCTAGGTCCAAGTTGACTACATCCAATCCTAGACGTTCATTTCCTTGCATCACTTCTCAACACCACATCATCACCACCCCATTTCACCATCCCCACTACATCACCACCTCATCATCCTACTACACCACCCTTTCAAACCAGGCTACCTCTTTACAATCAGCCATGTTGTTTCGCTTCCTGTCCGTGACAGGTGCTCTCTGTCTCAGCAGCTGTGCTGCTGCTGCCAGCGTGCCTTACTCCTACATCAGCTCACCCCGCTCAGCCAGCGCCCATCAAATCAATCTGCCTGCTGTGCCGTGTGCCTTTTCCGATTCCAGTTGCAATGAAGCCCTTGATTCCATTGCACACCTCGTATGTCAAACCATCTCATCGGAACCACCAGAATTAAGAAACTGACAGTGACTAGACTATCGACTTTTCCACGCAAAATGGTGTCTTGCTGGCCAACAAACAGCCCATCTTCCCCGCTTCCGTGCCAATGCAATTCTCCGTGGACCGCAAATGGGACGCCCAGAAGCAATCTGTCTCCGTCGCGTATGCATTGGATGTGCGACCGCTGCCTGCCCACCCTGGCGCCCCCGTGGGCGATGTTTACCACCTAAAGCTCCGACTTTTCGATCTGCATGGTCGCCCCGTCACCCACCACGCTGTGGCCATCGGTCTGGTCCGCGATGCCGTTGGCAACCTCCAAATCACCGTGATCGACCCCAACTCCAGCCGTGAGCACGGCCACGGCAACAAGATCTGGCGCATGAAGCAGTGGAAGTCGCAGGTCGAATCCTACGTCCAGAACGCCAAGGAAGCCGTAACCGACTGCCTGAAGACGACTCCTTTCTCCCACCCTCACCACGAGCACGAGCACGAGCACGAGCACGAAGGGCACCGCCCCGACCACTCCTCCGCCCCGGCTTCTGCTGCCGCTGAAATCTCCCACGAGAAGTCCGCATCGACCAAGTATCCTCCCATGTTCCGCACCAGTCACAACGGACAGTTCTTCTGGACCGGCCGGGAGCGCGGTGTGCTGAGACAGATCCGCGCCATCATTTTCCCTGCGCTTCTCGGAGTCGTTGCCGGAGGCGTCGCCTGCGTGATTGGATTCATCCTTGGCCGGACGATCATCTCCGTGTACTTCTGGGCACAGAGCCGCCGTCGACAGCCCCAGGTTCCCATCATCGTTATCGAAAAAGACGAGCCGCTCGACGAGAAGGAGGTGCTAATGGAGCGGTACAGCGACTTCGATCCTGAAGCCAACATCCCCCGTGATTAACTACTACATTTCTTATTTCTTTTTCACTCTTTCCCACTCCATTTCCTAATTTTTTCCTTGTCCTGTCTATGAAGATATCCAATGTAGCATGTTTATCGTTTCCTAGCATACGCATCTGAATGAAAGCGAACCTTTTCCAAGCCTAAGTTGCACTTATTCTTTGCCTATACAGTCAGTGTATCAAATCAGGCCGGCTGGCCCAATGGTAAGGCGCTTGACTACGAATCAAGAGATTGCAGGTTCGAGCCCTGCGTCGGTCAGTATTTTTGCCGGTGGTTTTGCCACTCTGCAATCCTGGAGCCTGGGGGTGTGGAGTTTTCCCAACCGTGCGACTTGCGGCGACCCAAACTTTCCCGATGCGGATCCACCCGCCGAAAGCTAACCCTACCCTATTTTCCGGATCGAGATATGGAGTAGATGTATTGGGAGTACTGGTACTGTGTGTGGTACTGTGTGTGGTACTGGGTGTCGCAATCGCGGGTTTGATCCAAGACATGTATCGTCATCCTCGCCGATGATCTTTAGCTTGGAGAGTGGCTCAGAGGATAGTTGTAGTTTGGTTGTAATGGTCGGGTCCAAGACAATGATATTCGTGTCTTGCATTTTCTGGTTTGGATCGAGGGTCGTGTGGGGGTAAAAACCCAGGAAAAGAAAGAACGGGGGCATGGATTATGGATATGATGATCGGGATCTTCTACAGGAAGGATAGGTACAGTACTCTGCCTAGTATGGAGTATGGATTGGGTCACTGGGTGTTCTACGCGGTGGGGTGGGTGATCGATTGCGATGTGGATTGGGGTGGATTCCAGAAAGGTTCGTCTGTTGGGATCTAACTAAGTAAGCCCAGTCCTGGGTGATGATGAAGACTTCTTGTTGTTACTTAGGCACCGTCGTTGGATAACACGGTTGCAAGAGTGTGATTGAATCGAAGCATCTAACAGACTGAACAGACAGCCATTATTGATATGAGACGTGTCTTCGGTATCCATCGACAGACGTCGAGTGGAATACGGAGAATCGAAAGGCTCAAATCCAGCAAAGTAACTAGGAGGGAGAGCATCACTGCATTAGATGCAACGAAGGGTGATTCGCATTTCTCATCTCACAAGGTGAAAAGTGAGAGAGAGCCCCCCCTTGGCCACAATCACAACTTCGCCAACTCTTCTCTGCGCTAGATCCCACTTGGAAAACCAGTCAGTCCCCGGTTGATCAAGGCAGCAACAATCTTCGCAAGGTAAGTGGAGGGAGTGCGGCAGAAGAGTGGGGGAGAAGACAGCTGTGACCGCCACAGGCGGGTGTTGCATTGGAGATGAAACCTCACGGTACATGCAATGGGAGGACTGGGTGTGGAGGTGCTATTCTGAGCGGCAAAAGCCATGTCTCACTATTCATGGTTCTTCTTACTGCATGAACAAGAATCCTCGCGGATTCGAGTGGTGGAGTCTGCTCATGCTAAGTTCGATATTTCAATTAGGTAGCAGAAGTAAAGTCGAACCATGCCTGCGTGTTTAGATGTCCCCAGAGCAGGCTAGGAGAGGTGTTCCTAATTCGAACACAAGTTGATATGCCATATGTATATCACCTGCTGGAAAGATACGGACTACAGGAGCGGCAGAGAGCATGGATTGTCTAGGAGAAGAATGAATACTGGTCAGATGACTAGCTTCAGTATCACCCTAACTCGACAAGAAGTGAGAGGCATGTAAAGGAGGAGTGCATCTAGCTGAGCTGAAGAAACAGACTAGGATAAAGGAGACTGAACCGAGACAAGCGAGTAACCGAGCAAACAAAAGAGCCAACCCAAAAAAGATTGAAGAAAAGGTAACTGTGATATCAAACACTGCATGATCTTGCAAGTCTTTTCCTTTAACTCCACGTGTCTGACACCTTGGTAAACCCCTCGAGATTTCCTGCATAGTGTAATTAGCATGATCAAAAGCACTTTCCTATCCAATATCACAAATTCATGCGGAGTTGGTTCAAACCTTGCAAGTCTTCAGCCTCTGTGTAGTCCAACTCCGGATGCAGCATTGGGATCTCCCGTTTGGCTGCCTCCGTCAATTTCACGTACTTGTAGGCAAGGAGATTTCCATTGATGGTGACTTTGTACACCTTGCGATGATGAACCTCATGGCATTTATTTGCAAGACTATGAACGGGGCAAGAATTTAGTGACTGTGTTTGTGAATGTTATTGATATGATGCAATTTCAAGGCACACCAAGCATCCCAACGCCAAGCTCTTACTTATCGCTTATGTCGATAAGCAATCTCAGTTTCCACCCCCACTCCACATACAATTTACTTAGCATATATGCAGCTCGTCATCGACCATCTCATGTCCACCTTGGCAACATGACTAAATACATATCATCCTTCCCATCACTTCTTTACCACAAAACTTGAATCTCATCTAAACACACTCCGACTTGATGCTAACGAGAGTCACATCCGCCTCGAAGCACTGCTTCTCGCTGTCCACGCTGACGGTCTCGAACAGGGTCGACTCGTCGCAACCAGAGGCCGTGTAGGTGTGAAGGACGGTGGAGGTGCCGTCGGCGCAGCTGCCGGACTCGACGTATGCGGTGAACGACTTGATGGGGAAGTTCTCGACGTTCAGGCACGAGCCGGCGTAGGCGTTGCCCGCATCGATGCTGGGGGTGGTGCAGTTCTCGTAGAAGTACCCTGCGTAGCCCACAGTGGGTTCGGCAGTGGCGGCCACCGCCAGGATGGTAGCAATGAGGGCAATGGTCTAAAATCAGCGTTAGTAGGGCTGAGACCAGCAGCGGGAGCGAAGAGTGTAAAGTTGGAGGGATGGGGAGAAGTCAATCGGAGAAGTGCGGTGGGGTTCGCGGACCTTGGTCATCATCTTGAAGGTCTGAATGGGGTTTTTGAGAATATTATGTTGTCTCATGGAGGCTTTGGGATAAGGATGTTTCGCAGTTGTTGGAGGTTCTTTTAAGGGTCAAGGACCACTCTTATATACCTTTCCTCCTGCCATCAGGGGCTCAACTTGCATGTGAATTTCGTCCGCAAGGTATTGGACGTTATCTTCCTTCTCAGCTGAGATGGAGCATAGTTCGTGATCTCGATAGCACTATTGAGGGAGACTTACGTATGCTCTGGAGCCCGGAAGCTGAAGTATCTCTCCATTCTTCAGGGCGGAAGAGGTTTGCTTGGACACGATCTAAAACCCTGACTAGCCGGATGAAGATAAGCGGTTGAATATAGTCCTTCAGTATCTTGTCAGCTTACGGAGCGCCGCGGAGGAGAAACTATAGCGCGTTTGGCTTGCGCCTGGTTATGCTTCTCGTGGAATTTCGCATGTTCGTGGGTGTTAATGAGGGTCGAAGCATGTCCGACGGAGGCCATCATCGATTTTCATACTGCACGAAGATCTTTTCAAACAGTCCATAGCTGGTCGAATGCACGCCGAGGCTCCAAGAGACTTTCAGATACAGACGTTGAAGAATTTTGCTGCAACCTGCAGCTATTCGCGCCCCACTTGGATAAATTGCATTTGGTAGCAGCCAGTTGATGGGGCCACCACTGGTTTCTCGTGTCCGTAGGATGGCAAATGCAATATAAATTATTATCAAATTCTTAGAAATCCTTAGGGAATCAGCAGATTTGGCGACACCAATTTCCCCAAAGAGCATGCTCTTCAAGCTATTGTCTGGTGTCTTCGCGGAATAGTGCGCTCGCCAAGACAACGCGGAGGATCTTGGCGGGAGCAGGCCAGCATAGACGATATGATGACTGCAGGTTGCATGGTCTTTGCCATTATGATTTGATCTGATCCAGAGCTCCAGAGGTCGAGAAGCAAATTTGGTGTAGAGTTGGGCCGTGCCAGCTGGGGCTGACTGCGTTGACAGCGAGTGAGTGCAACAAGCGAGGAAGGAAAAGGCCGAGTTGAGGCCAGACCCAGGCTTCCCATCCCTGTCACTTTATTCATTCAGCTTCAGCTCCTCCCTCGTATTTGCTGCTGCACAATTCATTCTATGCTACTCGGCTAAAATTACCTGCTTTCTCTGCTCTTCCATTTCCCGCTTACAGATGCTTATGCCTGCCTTCATTCACTCAGTATTCCACTCCGGTATACTGCATATCTCAGCAAGTTATAGAAGGTTGTTTCTGCAGCGGGAATCTCTTTCGGAGGGTTCATCTTAATTCTCTCGGATACCCACCGATCGCATCCACCATAAATACGGAGTCATCCACCATTTCTTTGTTTTGGTCCCATCCGCCCGCCGTGTCTTGATGTCACGGATCACAAGATGACGGCTCGATGACTAACAGTTCTTATAACTGGCTGGCTGCCAGTTATAACTTAGTAGTATAACTAAGGTAGACAACCATGATCTTCTTTTCGCGCTGAGATCGTTCAGGCATACCTCTTGAGCTAAATTAGCAACATGTGAAATCCTCAAATGAAAATGGCCCAGTATCTCAACAGGCAGGTTGTCGTCATTTCCGCTGATACCCCCTACTATGATCTCGGATCCTTCCACCGATCAGTTACTACCACCAACAGGGATGCTCAAGTCTGGTTCGACCGTGGTCTTACCTGGTGCTATGCCTTCAACCATGAGCAGGCGGCCGAATGCTTCAACCAAGCGATCGTGCACGACCCAAAATGTGCTATGGCATACTGGGGACTAGCCTTTGCGCTTGGGCCAAACTATAACATGTCGTGGGAGGCCTTCCCGCCCCAGGCACTGGATGTGGTTGTGGGGCGTACGCACTCTGCGCTCACGCAGGCTCTGGAGAACAGCCAAGCGGCCTCGCCGGTCGAGCAGGGTCTCATTAGAGCACTTCAAGCCCGCTTTCCCCAAAAGCATGCACCAAAGGAACCCCAAGAGCTGCAGTTATGGAGCAGAGCCTACGCGGAGGCAATGCGGGTGGTTTATGAAAAGTTCCCAGGCGACTTGGATGTCACCGCACTCTACGCCGACAGCCTCATCAACCTCACTCCGTGGCGGCTCTGGGACTTGAACACCGGACATCCGACGCCGGGGTCGTGTACGTTGGAGGCTAAAGATGTCCTCCACCGCGCTCTGGCGGAAGATGGCGGCTACGCACACCCGGGCTTGCTGCATGTGTACATCCACCTCATGGAGATGTCCAGTCAGCCGGAGGCGGTCTTGCAGATCGCTGACCGTCTCCGTGGATTGGTGCCTGACTCGGGCCATCTTCATCATATGCCTACTCACATCGACATCCTCTGCGGGGACTATCAGCGAGCCATCATGTCGAACTCCGACGCGGTGCGTGCGGACGAGAAACATCTTGCGCTGTCTCGACCCCAGGGCATCTATACGATGTACAGGTCGCACAACTACCACTTTTTGATCTATGCAGCCATGCTTGCAGGGCAGTTCAAGGTCGCGTTAGACACTGCGCTCAAGCTGGAGAAATCACTTTCTGAGGAGATATTACGCATCGCCCATCCCCCTATGGCCATGTTTCTCGAGTCTTTTGTGCCAATGCGCGTGCATGTTCTGATCCGCTTCGGGCGGTGGCGAGATATCCTCGAAATCAACCTTCCAGATGACCGAGACCTGTACTGCGTGACGACCGCAGTGATACATTATGGTAAAGCTGTTGCGCATGCTGCTCTGGGCGAGGTCCACAGGGCCAGCCAGGAGCAGGAATTGTTCCGTGAAGCCTTTCGACGAATCCCACCATCGCGCACCTTGCACAACAACACTTGTCTGGACATTCTAGCTATCGCGCAGGCCATGCTTGATGGAGAGCTCGAATACCGCCGCGGCAACATCCCTCAGGCGTTCCAACATCTGACTCATGCCACCCAACTGTATGATAAGCTTCCCTACGACGAGCCGTGGGGATGGATGCAGCCTATCCGACATGTCCATGGTGCCTTGCTGCTGGAGCAGGGGCTTGTGGAAGAGGCAGCAGACGTCTACGCTGCGGATCTGGGGGTGGACGACTATCTACCGCGTGCCAAACAGCACCCGAACAATGTGTGGTCGTTGCATGGGTATCATGAGTGCCTTGTGAGATTGGGCCGTGGACCCGAGGCGCGCATTCTTGGCTTGCAGCTTAGGATGGCATTGGCCCGGGCGGATGTCCCGATCAAATCGTCTTGTTTTTGTCGTCTCGGTGCTGGACACAAGTAGGGATGATGCTTGGGGCTATGTTGTTGCCGATTCAGTTGGCCTTACTTACTGTTTCGAGGGAGCTGTCTTTACTCGAGACTGTGACAGTGACTGTTGCTGCCAATGAGGCTATATTTAATGCATTTCCTATGGACAACTAGGACATGAATTTTCCAGACCAGGTTTTGGATTAGTGGGTTTCAGGCACAAATTCTGCATCCATGCCTTTCCGGAGTTGACTGTAATTGCTCAACCTGCGCGGGCCGTAAGCAAAGGAGATCCATAACTTCTCATACCGTAGCATTGTATCATAGAACAGAGTCTACTGCTTCCACAGCTAATGCAATGGTAGAGTTTTTTTTTCTGCTTAAAGTAATCCTAGAACCATAAAATAGACCCAGTCACTCGCATTGTGATAAGTTGTAGACGGCCACCTGAATTACCTAGGTAGAAACTTCATCCGGCGACGAACAACATCCGCCCACGTGACCCGTCTATCATCACGTGAATATCCCCAACTTCCCCCCCCCCCCCCCCGCGCCCAGCTGTACTCTAGCTTCACCTTAGTTAGCAGCTCTAGCTTAAAGCTCACAAACACCAAAGACCAACCACAAACCTCCAAACCAACTCAAAACTCAAGTCACACACTAGCCATCCCCCCCAACAACCACCTAAAACACTACAACCACCCCACATGCCTCAATAACCCACTAGTACCACCAAAACCACCAAACCACACCAACCCGAAGCAAACCAAAATGAACACCCAAACCCAAACCGCCCTCCGCACCCTCGAATCGACCCTCCACACCCTCCTGACCACCCTGACCATCTCACCCACCGCCTCCGGCGCCCCGACCGCCGCTCTGAACCTCCTCGCCGCCGACGACGCCCTCACCGCGACGATCGAGACGTTGCGCGTGCACCAAGCGAACTACGCGCGGATTCTGGCCTTGCGGGCTGAGGCCCAGGCCCTGGAGGAGAAGGTTAAAGGGGTTGTGCGCGAGGTGGTAAGGTTTGAGGAAGTGATTGGGGGGGTTATCGGGGATTCGGATTCGGATTCGGATTCCGAGTTCGAAGATGATTTTGAGGATGATTCGGAGGGGGAGGGTGATGTTGATTTTGCGATGAGGGATGAAGACACATATGCGGCTACGGAGCATAGACGCACGAAGAAACTGCGGGGTGTCAAGGAGGTGGATTATAAGTTACTGCTGGATTTCGCGAGGCGCATCAGCAAGTATAATCACCAGGCGGCGGCGGATGCGGCTGCAGGGGTGGAGGAGAGGATTGCCGCTGCGCGCCGGGCGTCGGCGAATGCTGCTGCTGCTGCTGCTGCTGCTGGGACAGACACAAAAGATGCGGAGATGGGGGGTATGACGGGGGCGGAGGGAGGGGCGAATGGGGATTCGGACCAGGTACCCGTGGCGGAGGTCACCAAGGGGGCGACCTCGTGGTTGGATGAGAGTGCGCAGTTGACGAGGCAGGTGTACATGTTGCCTTATCCGATGGAGGATCGCATTCGTATGGGGTTGATGGGCCAGATTCAGTTGGCGGCGGCGGAGGGGAGACCGGGGTTTGAGGTGGAGGGAGAGGTGGAGAGGTTGATTCGCGAGGCGGAGGGGCTGGGCGTGGCGGATCCTGTGGCGGCGCCGGCGGTGGAGGTGGCAGAGCAGGCGAGACATGCAGATGAGGCTGCTCGGGCGGCGGCGTTGGCTGGGTCGACAGCTACAAGTGGTGGTGCTAGAGCTGCTGCACCGCCGCCGAAGCCCAAGGCTACGTTAGATTTGGATCTGTATGATCCGGATGAGGACGATGAATGAGGTTGAGCTGTGAGATATAAAGGAAGATTGATAGTGACAGCTGGACTGTCATGGTATGGTTTACATTCAACGAATCTAATGCTAGTGAATCTAGTCTGTCTGGCTATGCACAGACGACTTCTGCCATTGACATCCTGTATCATCTTCTCAAAACAGAATAACCCGGCCAGACACAGCGGACTCTTGTTAGAGTTATTTCACCTGTCAAGGGCGGCACGGGCCTTATTGCTCAAACAAGAGTGATAGCATCCTTGCTCGTCGTTCATCACGAGAAATCGAACATGAATCGCACTGGCCGCCTTTGGCCGTTGGTGGGTACCATCTCAACTGGCGGTGTATCAATTATCCATCAGTGCTTTTTGTTACGTGCATGAGAATCATCGATGAAATTCTCCGATGTGCCAGATCAACGGAGATATAACTTTCATTGGTGAGTCGAATAGCCGAATAGCCGAATAGCCGTACCTACACTGCTTGAAGCAGCAACCATTCGTCACTGCAGAAGGAGATCCCATGCACAAATATCGAGGTGCCAATCCGTGACGCAAACACGAAATTGACCGTGTTCTTCGCATATAGGACGGAGCTTGGACCGCGTATTTCTGCCACAAGGGCTTGACCCCTTACGTAAGCTCTCCAGGTTGAGAATTGAGAGGAAAGAAAGTCGTTTCCCACGGGATGAATCAAGGTCCACCCCATTGATTCAATCGAAAAAGGCTCTTTGTCCTCGAAAATTCATTGTAGCGCATGTCCCGACGTACGGTTATTGGTGATTCCACAATGTCTGCAGCGCCTTGATCTTCGAGTCCGTCTCCCATCCTAGATCTGCCTCAATGCCGCGAAGCAAATCCACCACAATCTGCTGTTCCTCCAGGGCTTCCTGGAATTGGCCGACAGCAAACAGCAACGGTGCCATGTACACCCGAGCACAGGTCTGCGGTCGGGCCAGTGCAATCCCGATTATCTCCTTGCATCGGTAATCGACCTCCTTGGTCAGCTCACGATACCCCTGCACGCGGTCGAATGCGGTGCTCGGAGCAGTGAGCGCGTCTGCTGGACGGTTTAACGACAACGCGAGCCGGCCAAAATGACACATTTGCATCGCAAAAGCATAGGATGGCAGAGAGTAGTAAACCTCGGGAAAAGGGACAGGAGTTGCCCCAGGCATGGCTGCCAGATTCCGCGGTTTATCAAGGCGAACGCAAGGACGAAATGACTCTGGAAGTCTTTCGACCCATGCTTGATACTCAAAAGAGAGGTCTAACCATGTGGATGTTGTAGGGTACGGCGACGAAGCTCCCGAGCCTTCTACCGACGGTGAGCGAATCAATTGCTGCAAGAACGACTTTTTCGACTCGGCCATGAAGTTCACGACTTTGCATGACAGCCTTGCGAGAGAATGAAAGGAGAGATCCTCTGGGAGAGAGAAGGTGTTACGAATAGACCCGATATTGCCTTCATCATCGAGAGGTATGCCGGCATATCTCCAGAGCTTGAAATTGTTGGGATCGAGGTGCGTCTGCATGCGGTTGAGATATGAAGTCAAGTAGTCCTGCCGAACGACATTCCAGAAGGCCGCGATAACCCCAGGCGGAAAGCTTGTCGGTGCTGGTGTCATGTCATCAAACAAGCGAACAATTGTTTCGAACAGAGGCTTGACACCAGAAAGATGCCTAGTTCGCACGTTAGCTCGCCGTGAGCGAAGACGTTGCTACTGGGAATTGACTCACGAATGCCAATTTTCTGCCGGCTCATCCATAGACTTGTACAGGTTGAGAATAGTCGACACAGCGAGAGAGTTTTCTAGTCTCTTTCCAAGCACGGTTTGTGTTTCCGAGTCGGATGGGGCTTTCTTGTATTGGCGACGCAGCCAGTCGTTTATCGTCTCGAAAGGCGATTTCAGGACAGCAGAGCTAGAGACCGCTGTATAGGACTCTGATAACGCTGTATTCAGTCGCTGACCAGCCAAGTAGCAATACGTGGTGGCTTTGTGTAGCCACTCTGCGTCCGAAACATCAGAGTACGTTTCCATCATCGCGGGAGTCGTAAATAATCCGGTGTTTTCAGTGATTTTTACCCCCTTCATTCTGCCGAGATGCTTTGCAGCCAGAGCGGTGATGGAGTATCGAAGAGCTACATCATCTTTGGCTCGTAGCGGCACATGAGTAGCGAAGAACTTACGAGGATCAGAAAGATCCAACCTGTGACGAATTAGCGAGTAGTCAGCACACAGGAGGGAGCACGGACCATGGTGCCAATGCCTCCACATAGTATCGTACTAAGAATGATTCTTCGTATCCAGAGTCACTTATCAGATCGGAATACATGTCTTGGATGCTTTCGTTTTCGTCTGCTTGGGATGGGCTCTGGGGTGAAGTATGCTCGGTGTGCGATGATTCTTGTCTTCGTCGAGGAGTCATCGCAGCACTGCCATAAGCTAGATCATTGAAAGGTTGTTTGGGGGTGCTTGAGCTTCGGACATCATTCCATGGGGGGCCAATGAAAGGGTCCGGTCTTACAATGCCGGCCGGATCGATATCTTGACTGAACCCGTCCGGCGTTGGGATGATGGAACGCGCTTGCATGCTTGCACCTGGAGAACTTGACTGCAACGAGTCCCCTGCTGGAGAGTTTGATACAAGCTGATGGATGCCAAGAGTTGAGCCTGGTGCAGGCACTGTTGTTGCAGATTGAACCCGACTTGGTCCTGGCATTGCCCGCCCGGCTGCATCGGGATTGGTGCCCAAAGGATTACGCGGAAGCGTCTGCTTTGATGTAAGTGCCTAAAGTTCATACTCAAGCCGATAATAGTTCTATTCTGACTTACGTTCCCTAATGTGTTAGCAGGGTTGTGATGACGGTTGACTTGCTCGCCATGATAAGGGGCATACCGGCGCCTCACAGCGGCACCCTGATCGATGAATTTGCAAGTTTGGACATAACCCGGACAGTCCACGGCAGCATTGATGCATCGCTGACACTGAGGACGTGCTTCATCGCACTGAGCGAATTAACAAGCAGTTCAGTTGCGGCAATAATTCGACCAACCTTCAGGTGTCTTTTCTTGCACCGCTCACACGCCTTGTTTGACGGGACCCCAGGCATCGCGTTTGCTGAGCAGAGCAACTCGAGAGGACGCAACTATCGCGGTATTGTTGAGACGATTTACATCGCATTGCAGCAACCAGATGACATGGTGCGTTTAAATGAATGGTTGTGGAGCTGGTTGATAAGGATAAGGAAGATGGAGGGAGATCCCAAAGCTTGGCAATCAGCCCGGCAATCCCTGTTGCCCATTCAGGTATGTTTGTCCGCCCAGACGGAATAGAGTTAATCCGCTGCTGTCTTGCTCTACAAACTTAGGACTTACGCAGCAACATTGGCTAGACCTGATCGTGGAGATAGATTGTCAATGACTGCCTCGTATTATTCTCGTCTACTTTGTTTCTCAAAATCATTACAGGAACCAGGTTCAAGCAAACGAGTTGGTTGTCTCCGTCCAAGCTCCACTCCCTGCATCTCTCCGGCCTGGGTTCGACTAGATGTGGTAGGCCTCTCAGCACCCTCAGAACATGACACCAATCTCCAACGTATAGTGTCTTCCAACCATATCAAAACGACGCAGGGTTTGCATTGCTAGCTTGGTGAAGCTTACTGGAACAGGAGCAGGGACCGTAAGTGCATTCCATGCAAGTATGTCCAACTCAAGCGAAGTATTTACGGCAGCGATATGAGACCATCCGCGTTTTGCTGTGAATGGCTTCTGAAACCCCCCACCCTGACCGCCTTGCTCAGTTTCCCCTTCCATCTTCATCCACCTTCAGGCTATGACTACACCCATTAAAAAGATCAATTTCCTGTGGAAAGTTGAACGACATTTCTACGTTGCTACACACTGAATAGCTTACACACCCTGGATATCAACTTTTTCTCCGTGCAAGTAGAAAATTGATGATATAACGTGTTACTCCATATCAAGTCAGCCGACGCATCGTCCCCGCCCACAAGCGGTGCGGAGTATCACAAGAGCCGATCAAGTGTGCCCTCTAAAATTACTGAAAGAGCGTTGATCAACACTTGCAGGGGAGTAATCATGGTAGAAGCCTTGCAACTCTTCGTCATGTTCCGGGTTCCTTTACAGATTGCGGCTACTTGCCAACATGTTGCATCAAGCATTGCAGATCGTACGGTAAATCGGCATTGATTTCACATGCGCTTGGTACTTTCGATGGCTCGCTTGCCCACTCCTCAACGCGTGAAATACTACCTGTCACCACTGACTTTGAAGATGATGGCGAAGCTTCAAGTTGACTCATGTTCGAGTTAAGCTTATATGGACGGAGCTCGGTATGCGGCACAGACCAGCAACGGCGGGAGCAGATCCTTGAATCACGGAGCCGATTTTCTTTTAGAACACCTCGGCCACTTGAGGTCACTGAGTCAGATGATAGCAGAGATATCCGCGAATTATTGTCTGTCACAATGACCCAAGACCTGACCAAGGGTCATGAGATGTTTACAGCAGACTTAGGCTTGGACCTAACAAGGGATGAGCAACCGATCAGAAACAATCCTCAACGCAGAGGGAGAACGCACAGGGCAAGGCATAACCTCCGCCCTTCGAAATTTGGAGACGATCATCCCTTGCAGAACCTGCCAGCGTGTTGTTGCGGTTGTGTTACATGCAGTAGCTTGATCAAGGTTACATGGCCGGAACTTATATACCAACTGGCGCAACCAATTCATGATATGACCAGGGTGATTGACAAGTTTGGCAGATTTGCCTAAATGCTAGACCATAGCGAAATGTAAGTATAGCTAGCCGTTGATTTATCGCATTGATGAATGTCATGGTTTTAAGAACAGTGCTTGCCCCCGCATTTGTGCCATGGACCCTTGGTTGTTGTGGAATGTTTTTAATTCCTTAAATTCCAATTTACTCGCACAATCCTCAATCTGCTTGAGTTGATTCTGATGATCTTGTCTCGAAATGGCACCAGCTTCTTTGGCAGGGCTTTTTGGAGCTTTAGGGTTGACAGCTTTAGCATCTGCTTCCGTGACAAAAAGAGGTCTCGACAATTCTAGCAAAGACCATGATATACTTGACTTTGTCGACCCACTTATCGGAACTTCCAATGGAGGTTAGTTCTCCAAATGAGTGACAAGATGCGCAAGTTGACAATGTATCCAGGTCATTCATTTGCGGGCGCAACTTTGCCTTTTGGTACGTATCGACCTAACCAGTTCAGCCCCAGCCTCGCCTCTTCAGCTGACTCTGTTCAGGCATGGCAAAAGCAGTGGCAGATACTCTCGGGGAGAACCAGGCCGGGTTTGCCTATGATACGCAATATGTCTCCGGATTCTCTCACATGCATGACTCTGGGACTGGTGGTGTAGGTTTCCATTGCCGCTGGTTGAGCTCCTCCTTAACAACCGACAGTCTCCATCTCTGGGCAATTTTCCCCTTTTCGTACATCCAAGCTGCCCCAGCGACGATCTAGACCAATGCACCTGGCAGCAATCAGCGCGAGCCAGTGCATGGTCGTCGCCCCAAGCTCGCCCAGGGTATTTCTCAATCTCATTAGCTAACGGCGTTCTCGCTGAGATGACCGTTACGAACCGTTCCGCGCTCTATCGTTTCACTTTTGGGAATGTGACCAGCGAGAAACTCAGCCCTATTGTCCTAGTCGACCTCATGGATCTTCCCCAGTCGCGCACTAACGGTACAGCATCAGTGGATCCGTCAACTGGCAGATTGACTGGGAATGGCACATTTAGCCCTAGCTTCGGCATCGGGACCTATGATCTACACTTCTGCGTAGACTTCAGAGGCGCTCAAGTCCGGGATACTGGTGTCTGGCAGAACAACCGGGCTGGTACGAACCAGACAGATTTAGTGCTGACTTACGATGGTAGCAATTCTGCATCGACCCTTAGTGGAGGTACATTCACCAGATTCAATGCTCCGACGGCAAATGACACGCTTATGGCCAGGGTCGGGGTAAGTTTCATCAGTGTTAACCAGGCATGTTCCAATGCAGAGAACGAACAGCCTGAATTCGACTTTCCTGGCACTGTGCAAACAGCAGAGAATGCATGGAGGGATAAACTGAGCGCAATCAGTGTTGATGCAGAAGGAACTTCGGACGACCTGCAGAAGGTGTTTTGGAGTGGCATCTATCGCGCAATGATTAGTCCACAGGATTACACGGGGGAGAACCCACTTTGGCAGAGCGATGAGCCGTACTATGACAGCTACTACTGGTAGGTGTGACAGTACATTGGCTTGATTAGTATCATAACGATTCAAATAGTATCTGGGACTCCTACCGCGGCGTGCACCAGTTGCTGACCCTGGCGGATCCTCTGTCGGAGTCTCTCATGATCCGAAGTCTCATTGACATTTACCGTCACGAGGGATATCTTCCCGACTGCCGCATGTCACTGTGCAAAGGCTACACCCAGGGAGGCTCCAATGCAGACGTGCTCTTGGCTGAGGCTCTCTTAAAGAACGTGAGTGACATCGATTGGGCGACGGCTTATGAAGCCGTGGTGAAAGATGCCGAGGTCGAGCCATCGAACTGGAATGTCGAGGGCCGAGGGGGCCTGGAGAGTTGGAAAACACTGAATTTCATCCCCACAGATGACTACGATCCGTACGGTGTAGGCTTGCACACTCGCAGCATCTCACGAACGGTCGAGTACGCCTACGATGATTACTGCATTGCCGAGATGGCACGCATCCTAGGCCACGAGAGCGACAACGAGAAATATACCCAGCGCGCCAAGAATTGGCAGAACATGTTCAGAGACGACCAGCAGTCAACCATCAGCGGAGTAGACACAGGCTTCACCGGCTTTCTCCAGCCTCGTTACCCGAACGGAACATGGGGCTATCAGGACCCGATCTTCTGTAGCCCACTGTTGAACTTTGATTCGTGCTATCTTAACGCCAATGGCCATGAAACCTACGAGGGCAGTGCTTGGCTTTATTCATTGTGAGTACGCCTAATGCGGTAGATTGGGCCCGAGCTGATCTCTCGCTAGTTACGTGCCGCAAGACATGGCCTCGTTGATCACCCGTCTCGGAGGCCGCGAGACGTTCGTTTCCCGGCTGACGTACTTGCACAACTCCGGCCTTCTTTACGTCGGCGACGAGCAAGCCTTTCTGACCGTGCATCAATTCCACTACGCTGGCCGTCCCGGACTTTCCACCAAACAGGCTCACGCCTACATTCCGTCCCAATTCAACACCTCCGTCTCTGGCATCCCCGGCAACGACGACGGAGGCGCTATGGGTGCGTTCGCAGCGTTGAGCATGATGGGACTTTTCCCCGTCCACGGACAAGATGTATATCTGATTAACCCGCCATTCTTCAAAGAGGTGAGCATTCTGAACAAGGCCACGGGCAAGACCGCAATAGTCCGGAACACCAACTTCGATCCGACGTATCAGTCCATCTACATTCAAAATGCCACTCGAGATGGACACCCATGGACCAAGAATTGGATCGGCCATGACTTTTTCCGGGAGGGTGGTGTCCTTGAGCTTGTGCTGGGGCCTGAGGAGAGTGCTTGGGGGGCTCGTGAGGAGGATGTTCCTCCGAGTATGAGTGGTTGATGCTGTCATTAGTAGTGATGATATGTCTAGTGTCTAGTTGAAATCGCTCTGCTCCGGCCAGTACATAGATGGCTTTTCTACGTAGCCGGGATCTTCATTGCTGCACGCACGTATTGCCTCAATTACTGGTCTACTTAGTGGTTCGTCTAGTTGATTAGTCGAACTTTCTTCGACTATGGTTATCACTTTGAAGGGCTTGCTCGAGGAAGATGCAAAGAAGACATGCGTCCCCTAAGAGAGGCCTCCGTCTCTCACCCCTCGTATCTGAATCATGAATATTGCTACGAAGATGTGTTTGCTGACTCCAGTGTCCTACGGAAAAATCAGGAGTATTATACACGCATCAGTAAGATACCACGCATCCACCCCTTAATAACATATACCCCAGTTAATCTCCGATTCAATGTTATGACAGTAGGTAACCTCGAGAATAAAACATGAAGATCAATCCCCGAGACTGGAAAGGAGAAGATGCCGACTCCAGCAGCAGCAGCAGGTGTATTTCTGGTACTTGACCTGTCTCTCATTTCCGCTTCCTAAATCTAACACAGCACGAGGTATACTACAAGCCAAGCGAAAATAAGTTTCCGTAGGAGACATACATACAAGGTAAAGAGACATACGAACCATAAGTAACAAGAACGCACACAAAGAAATCAAACCTTTCATTGCGCCAAACGCAATCACGCACCTACCTGGGACCACCCTAAGATCCATTCAGACCTAAATTCCCGGTGCTGAGATTGTCACCACCAGATACTTTATCCCCCCTCCCCAGCAAATTGATAATAGTACAGTTAAGTACCATGTACTAGATAAGCCCGCGTAGGTTGCAATAAGCTCTTTACCTACAGCAGTAGATCACCCACGGTAAATCCCTTCCAGCCACCCACGTCCCCATAAACTCAATCCCCGGGAGGATCGACACGACAACCCCAACACCTCAGACGCCTACTACCCTTAATAGGGACACTAGACACTCACACTGGAGACGAGACACTAGACACAAGACCGCGTGGCCCGCTGCAAGGGGTTCAACTCCATACGAGACCCTGCTGCTAGACATAGTTAGGGGCTTACGGCGCGGCGCAGTAGGTGGACGCGTGGCCCCCGATGCAGGAACATGGAATCCTACTGGCCCTCTCAGCGATCTGGCAGGAGAAACCATAGGAATTGGCCAAGACTGGGGGTTAGGCAGCGATGATAACTTTATTTTGACCTCCGTGGGCGGGTTTGTTTCTTTCTGGGATGTAGGGGGGATGGGTGGTATCGTATGGTACCTTGCCTCGCTTTCTTTTACTATATTGAGGGATATTTAGGAGCACTTTTTCTGTAGTACCTGTTGCTGCTACCGGTGCAAAGGGGTGGTTGTATGGAGAAGACTCGGGGGAGGTACAGATTGTCGTCTGCGGTGGTTTGGGGGGGAAGATTTGATACATCAATCAATTCTGGAGGGTGAGCTGCTCCCCACAGAATGGTTCGGGGAAGTAGAGGTGGAATGATCAACTAGGCATCTCTTTTGAGCGGGGATGTCTTCGTGGCTTCACGTTTCGTGGGGGGGGGGGGGTTGAGGTCGAAATAGCTTTTTCATATCACTTCATCCAGATGAGTTATCTGCAGACGCTTACCTGGTGGATATACCGCTAGAAAGAATGCTATGCCAGCAGAGTGAGCACGACTGGTGGTATCTTCCGCTGCATGCCGTGGAAGAAGCTGCTTCGCTGTTGTTTTGCTTGAGCATATTCGGCTTGAAATGAGGATCTGTGTGACGTGCACGCCTTAAATACACCCCCATCGGACTACTCGGGTGATCCAACAGCAATGAGAGAAGATAATCGTAATATTTCATCATTGCACGCTATGCAAGTAACCTAATACAGGTTGAAGAGAACAAATCGTCTTTGCAAAGAACACCCTTCGACAAAGTTCTTCACGCTCATCCCCGTAATTCCTCCCGAATGTAAACCCATCATGCAGCCAGACATTAAGACATTAAAAACGTTATATGCTCAATCCCTTCCTTGAACTCGTTACTGAATCATCAGTCATCAAACAATGCAGTAAGGTCGTAAATAGACATTAACTCAGCGATACCAACCATATTAGACCCCAGACTCGTAAGGCCCGTGATCCCCGCGGTGCTGATAGCCGTAGGGGTTCGTCTCCGCCCACTCGTTCCAAGCATTACACGTCTCTTCTAGGACATCTCGGTCCAGAAACTCCTTGAACTCACTCTGTCGCTCGATAATCTGCTGCGCGAAGCCTTCCGCCGCGTGGAAGCCAATGTGGCAGTGAAGCAGCCACGCGCCGGGGTTATCAGCCGGGAAAGCAATGACCACGTAGCCACCCTTGCCGCTTACTGCGGGGAGATTGAGGGTGTCGCGGCGCGTGGGGTTCTCTGTTTGCAGTTTCACGGTGGAAGGGTCGTAGGTACCAAGGCCCTGAGCTAGGATGTAAAAGTCGTGACCTGATAGATAGGCTATCATTAGTTCCACCTTCCTCAAAACATGATACGAGAACCTTACCGTGTAGGTGGATAGGATGAACCGCCGGAAGAACCTCCTGAATTATAATCACGGTCCATTGATTCGCAACGCTCGCCTGAATCACCCCCTGGCCCGGCTCCCAGCTGGACTTCTTTGGGGCCTCGGATGTTTGCAGTAGCGTTGGGTCACTCCAAGACGTATTGAAGATCTCGCCACCCATATTCCAGAGATAGATGGGTGGCTTGCCGACGCCGCTAAATCCGACAGCAGAATTCACCGTGTTCGCCTCGCCGAGGTCTGCATTCAAAGCGAGCTTCGGAACAAGGGTCGACGTCGGAAAGTCCTGACAGTCAACGTCGCCGCCATAATCCCACTTGGTCGAGCTTGGGTCCGAGTTGGGGTCGGACCCTTGGTAGCGCAGAATACCTTTGATGTTATCGGCCGCGGTGTTGTTACTGCAGTACGACTGCGGCATCGCCCGAATCCAATAGTTATCCGGTTTCTGGTTCGCAGTCACGATGATATCGTAACGCTGACCCATTCCAATCGGGACGTAATTCGTCTTGAATGGCACAATGGGGACCAAGTCAGCCGCAATAACGGTGAGATCATGATTGTCGATCGAGAACTTGAACTGTGTGTGCATGGCGTTACCTATAAGGCGAATCCGATACCTTTGACCGGGAACGAAAGTGGTCTGGAACCTTTGGCCGACGGTAGGCCCGGTCTTAGGAGCCCAAACGTTTGTTCCATTCAAAAGGCCCGTCGTCATGGTAGGTATTTTGCCACTGTTGAGGTCATCTTGATAATAGCTATAATAGGTCTCATGAAGCCAATCACCCAGAAAGAGGACGCCCAGGTCGTGGTCATAGTCAGCCGTTGCAGGACCATGGATCACGATCCCTCCAAAGACACCCTCCCAAGCTTGAAGAGAAAAGTGCGAATGGTACCAGCTTGAACCGTACTGCTCCGCTTTCCATACATAAGTGTAGCTGGCCCCTGGCGGTACAGGGCATTGGGTCAAAGCCGTCACTCCATCCATCTGGTTGTTGTTCAGCTGTCGGATGCCATGGAAGTGAATGGAAGTGCCATTGTTCTGCATGCGATTTGTGACATGCACCTTTACCGTGTCTCCCCAATTGGCCTCAATGGTGGGCCCTGGGAATTGACCATTGACAAGAAGCACCTGGCGCTCGACCCCATCAGGTGCGCGAGTGGTATTGATGATGTCGAAGAAATACTCCCGAACGACGCCCGTATCTGGGGCGCTCGTGTAGTAGTTTGTGTTGATATCGAACCCTTTCCAAGGCACCTGAGAGTTCTGTAACGACTGACTCTGATTTGTGGCCCTTGTCTCAAGTTTGGACGTCTGTCTGGGTGGGAAAGTATTATGCGCGATTGGACTGCCCAAGGCCAGTGAGGCCAGGAGCCATACAAGTAAAAGAAAATGCATTGATACAATAACGAAGGGATTGGGGACGAGAACCACAAATGAACAAAGGGATTAATGCCTTTCCTGACATGGTTCCTGTCCCTGGGCCCACAGCTTTATACCAGCACCCATCGAGCTGGTTATAGTAAAAGTGAGCCTTGTCCTGTTCAGACTTTCATTAGTCTTCGTGTTGCCTACTCTATCTCCGTGGGCCAGTCATCCGCACTGTCTCGAAGCCTGACTTGCAGGGCTCGAGGACTTCCATGCAGTACCGGCCTTGACAGGTCTTCCCGACCCATAGTTCATACTCGGATCTAAAGTGGCCCTAATGCAAGCAATCCTCCAACTGTACGGATCTCTACCCAGTCATATGAGAGGCGTGTGAGCCTCTACTAGCGGACACGACGAGGTGCTGACCAGATGGCCCATGCCGTAGCAACTTTGTTATTTTTTGGAGGGCAGTATTGCGAGGGGGTAACCCGAGCCGAAATTTCTGCCATGCTCGTATCTAACATTGCAAGCCCTGCTTGGAAAGTAACGGGCCTTGACCTCGTGGCATTTCGATTCTGCATGACGGCCGGCCCAAGGCTGTGAATAAGCGAGCATGGATGCTCATCCCAGAGTGTTTATCAGCTGTCTCTGGAACCTCGCCTATGGGAAAGCGAGCGAGCAGACCCTCGGAAGTGTATATCCAGCATCAAGTTGCAACGGATTGGCCGGGACGGAGTTGACCCACGGCCAGGCTCGGCTCCAAGAATGATCTATGTCATGAATCATGTCTAAGACAATTCAGAGCCCGTTTCCCGTGGCGTATTCTCCGCTTCCAAAAGTCCGATTTACTGCAAGCCTGAAAAGTAAAGGTCATGTTTACCGGCACATCTTACGGTCCGCCAACACATGGCATGCCTGATGCTGGTTCCCTGGGCTTGTTGGGAATAGTACTGACCGCTAGTCGTCCCTTCGGACACCGCTCAGACATGTTCCCCATCCGCTCGACGTATCATATACCAGGTCCTCCCACAAAAGAGAGCTTTGAAGGCGGCTCATTGCTCACAGGTCCATTTTTGGAGGTGGAGCAACCCATGGGGCTCTATCGTTTAATTTTAGAAGCCAATGAAAAGACCCTTCGTACCAAACAAAATACCCTGGCGAGGAGACTCCCGAAAGAGTGACAGCTGTATGTAATCGTAAGGGCGTGGGCCCTCCCACCTTGCGAGATAGAAGATCCTTGGCTTATTGTGGGGAGACACCGCAGCACTGGGGCCAGACGAGCGTAGGGGGCTTGGCGATTGGGGCGGAAGTGGAAGTTTTGACAGCAGGAACCACAAGACGTCGACAATTCCAGTACACTGTAGGAATGCTCGTTGGGAACAAGCGCAGGTGACCTTGTTGCATAGAAAAATAAGGCCAGAAAAAAAAAAACAAATAAATAGAAACCAAGAAAGAGGAGGTTCGCGAAAAGGAACCGCAGAAAAAAAGCAAACCGAACGACCCGCGCCAAGGGCGAGAAAAAAATGTGAGGGCTCTGCCTTGTCAGGCATTTTTCAGACTGACCTCAAAAAGTCATGACTCCAACAGAAGCCTCTGATGCAATAGGCTTTATCCAGTTTTCATTGTAAGGCACAAAGTCACCAGCCTTGGCCCTGTGTATATTAGCAAATAGCACGGCCCCGCAAGCCATCGAATGTACTCTATACGAACCCGATTAGCGAAATTACACCAGCTAAACCCAGTCCGGTCGTATGACGTGAATAGTAAAATGGCGGCTCAAGCCAGAAATCAATATCAAAGTTGAGATAGGAACAACAGCCAAGCGCAAGTTGCTCAACCCCTCGGAGAGTCCGAGTAAGAGCCAAAGACCTGACCAAATGCTATGAGCTCATTGCCCTGCAGCAGTGCCAGGGGCAATCATCATGCGCTGGCACAACACAACAACATGAGCTTCCCTCCCTCCTTCTGGGGTAAACGGCAGCGAACACGGGCTGAACGTGATGTCATGACTTATTCTCCGAAGCAAAAACTCTATCATTGAAGGTTCGAAGAGGTACGCTCCCGCACCCATGGCGCCCAAAAGGCTTGCGGCGGGTTCCTTTAGCGAATCTGGGTTTGAAGAACTTATCCCCGGACGAACCGAGCTAGGAGATAACAATCATGTCTGAGTAACTTTTGCAATCGGAAGGGAACATGTTCTGTCGCACAAGGAGCCGACCTGGGTGGTTCGTACCGCCACGTGCCGGCTGTATTAGTAACGAACCCAGTGCATGCTGTGCATATATCCAGAGCGAGAGGCCTGGAGGTATGGGGAGTTCCATATGTAAGAAAGATGACTGTGAGATGTTACGAGGAAAAACACCCTTCAAGGAAACACCCACTGGCCAGACGCTTAGTAGCTTGGGTTATGCCTCTTCCTGGGTGATATTTAGTCCTCGAATGTATTCTTGATCCTGCAGTATTTCTGGTCCAGTCCAGAGGCATGCTTTCGAAGCTAGACAGCTTCTGATTAATTGTTCCTGATTGGTGATCGTTGGGGATATACTGTCTATGACCGTGACTCGGAGCTAATGGAATGAGATCGCGTGTCATGATAGTAGTTGTGGAAAGAGTGCCGCTTAGTGATTTCACTGAAGCGTGCTATTGGGTGCTAGGACACTTGCTAAGCACCATTGAGACGCGGCACACGTGGTGCCATGGGCCGTTCTGTTTTCTTTTGAATGGAGTGAGAGCGACCGCCAGTGACTGTACATCGTATTCCAATAACCAGCTAAGGCGCAAAGAAGGATTTCTTAGCCAATGGCTCAGTGGGGGAGGGTGCTAGGTCATTTACTTACAGCTCGAAGCATGACAGCCAATCGTAAGATCAGGTCTTGAATTGGGGAGCAGCAGTCGGGCTACTGTAAGTGGGGAAATGTCACTTTTCGCGAGTCGATAAGCAAGATCCAGGATCGACAAAGTCTGGTCCTGGAGCTGTGGGGATTGAACATGGAGAGGGCGTGACTGGGGTTGGGTGGGCAGTAGTGGATGGGGGGTTAGCGGGATCTGGCGAGGAGGGGAAGGGAAAATGAAGCTGGCCTGGAAGAGTTAAGTTAGTCGAAGATTTGGCGATCCTTTGGCGGACTGGTTTTTTCCCACGTTGTTCGGGTGTCACGGCATCGCCGCCATCACCTTTGTTTTGACCTACGAAGAACTTGGGAGTTTCGACTCTACTCAGTAGTCATTGACATTCTACTCCGTAGACTACAGCATCATCTCGTATATTTCCAAATTGACCCCCCAACATCTGCTCTCACTTCCGCAAAAGACCGTGCAGCAACCATCTCGATGCAGCAGCATGTGAAAGGCCCGCCAAGCAGTGAGACAATCTCTACGGTGAGAAAACATACCTGGGCTTACAATGCATACTAACGAGACATCCAAGGTCCTTCATGTCATGGATCTAGAGGTATCCGAGTTCGGTTCCGCCGTGGATGAACTTACCGGAGTACACACAGGTAGCGGCCTGTGCGGGAACTAGTCGGGGTAGTATGAAGCTATCGCAGCGCCAGTTACGTACTCCTGCTCAGCTAGCCACTGCAAGTGCAAGCCTGGTTTATGATCGCCACCGGAAATGTTATAACGGTAGCAAAGAACCGGAAGAGCGCGGAGAGACTAGCATCAATAATGATGATGTTGTTTGAACCGAAGATCGCTATCCTCGCCTCGCTTGTAATGATTGTTCTTCTTTCGTCCAACATTGGAGCAAGAGATTGATATATACAGGGATCATTCTTATCGGAGAAATTTTGCCGATCGACAGACATAAGCCGCCAACTTCTGGTTACGTCCGGCACCGCCGTTAGTTAGTGTGACCGGTTTTGCTGTAAGATTCATGAGGATCTATTGACTGGGTGTACTAGCATCCTAGCTTCCAACCATCCAGAGACGTGCCTTGCACCAGTCAGCACAAACACGAGAATGTGCAGTGAGATCAAGTGCGATGCTTGAATAGTGGTTTTCCAGTATCACGGTGAAATTATGCAAAGCCTTCTATGAAGGATAGATGAATCTTCCCCCACTTCATGGCGTCTCTGCGCTGAGCTAATGCCGACACCCAGAGCAGCTGACATTCAGCAAGCAGCTAAAGCTCTGGCTGGACCAAATTCCAGAATCGGCACTATTATCATACAAACTATACTGCCAGCCTATTTATACACGCCCGAGATGTAAAGGTGTCCCAAACCGGTAACAGCCTCACTCCTTCAGCGCATCATGACCCCAATTTTTCAGAGACCGGTAACTCTTACTGTCTGTGTTCTGCTTTGCTGTCTCCTCCTGGGCCAGATGCCGCTTACAGTACGAGACCACCTTGCGCATATGATCAATGTCCTGGTCGGAGTACTTGGACGCATCCTTGGAAGGATTTCCCTCTAGAATTTCGACAATCTTTCGACCACTAGAATGAAGAAAAGGGGACACTCAAGCTCAGCATACATAAGACATTACACGCAGGGGCCACAAGGGATGATCCCGGGGGCAAAAACAAAAGGGCTAGCTAGCTTACCTCTCATGCCCGATGCTCTCGCCTGACTCATTATTGCTCCAGCCGGATGATTGGGACTGTTCTTCTTGGAGCCAGTCGCGGAGCTCATTGGGGGTCATATTGACCAGCTCATTGAACTCGCTGAATTAGTTAAGTAGATTAAGTCAGCACTAACTTTTGACGGGAGAACCAGTGATAATTTTGGGGTGTATGCTCACTCAATGACAGTATCCTTGCTTTTAACCATTTTGATGTCTCTTTCTAATTCTGATTTGTGTGATATGAGAAGGAAGAAGGGGTTGTAGGACCAGCTATTTTGTACGGCAGCTGGTCGGGCGTGACGTCACCCTTTCCGAGAACAAACTGCGGCGTCATCATGTGTAGTGCATCTGAGTGCAATAACAACTTATCCACAGTCTAGGAATCAAACATTCCAGATTGAGTTTCGTTCGTCTCAGAGTCGGTCCTGTTTTCATGGTTCACTGTAACGGCAATAACCGGCTTGCTAACTTAGAATATTTCGAGCCTGCGAATCACGACGGTAGCTTGTACAGTCTCAAGACAAGATATCTTGCATATTGCTCTATGATCTGCCTTTCAAGAGCTCACGCGTGTATGCCGACAGTTCCACTCATCTTTCAGCAACTCTTTGACTGAGCTACGCTGGATAAGATCCCATTGCAACATCTTCCGTACTAAAACCAGAAAATCGGCCTTTCCCTTCCCCTCAAGAGTCCTTTCCCTCTCTTCTAGGGGAGTGCTATACCAGCACAGAAGTCACCTATGATACATAATTAGCAGGAATCGGACTGGCCCCCATGAGCACTGAGTGTCTTACCTCGATCGGTGAAGAACTTGTGTCTCAGCGTCCAGGGAGCCCTTCGGATGACTTCCGGCGCTCGATAGACATCAGGTTGAAAATCCTCTGTATGCTCTACCTCGCTGGGAGGCTGATCCGAAGTCACAAAGGAACGGGGCTCCCCATTCCTTAGGCATACTTGACTTCTGAGAAACGCATGTGATTTTCTCATCAAGCTCCTTCCTCGGACGCGGCGTCTGAAGCACTTGTTCAACAAAGTTCTCGAAGACAGAGTCATCGCCCTTGCCAAACATGTTCTTGTCAGCCTTGATATCTGAAAGACTTCAACGTGTAAGTACAGAACAGGCACGGAAAGTATCCGCACGGGATAACGATGCCAAAAAAAAGTCAGTTTGCTTTCCCACAGTTTGGGGTGTACAAGACAGCGATGCTTATCGCCAGGCCCGTTGATATCGAAAGAGTCAAGCAAAGACCTGACAGCGCCACGATCCGGATGACATTTCTGGACTGCTCTCCATACCCTTGTACATGTGAAGCTCGTCATCCAATTGCTGGCCGACAGGTTCAGATGTGATATAGATTTTGAGGGTAACGTAGCGACGGTAGCTACAGCTCTGATACGTCAGCAGGCTGTTTCCTAGTATAATTGCTGTCATACAAGACAAGGGTTGCTCACTTCATCTCCCGCGCAAGCCAGACGATCGAACTGGCCCCAAATCCAAGTTTCCCTATCATCCGATATTGTTCCTTGACTATATCTTCTATTCGAGCAGGATAATCACGAGAAGCAACATAATTTGGCATAGTTTCTTCCTCAATTTTGTGGCTGGCTGGGATAAGGACGAAGTTTGCGGGAGAAACTCAGCGGTTTCCATGTCCGTTCTAGATGGGGTCAAGACCGTAGGAACGACGGCAGCACGATGAAAAGCAACGATAGATGCGCTTATACACTGGATCTTTAGCAATAGTCAAGAGACAGTGTTACCGATGGCGAGACTCAAAAATGTCAAGCCAACGGAGTTGCTGGAAAATACAGAGTGGTAGGTCGACTCCATGGTTTCCGTGAGGGTGGCAAAGATCAATGAGACCAAGGCGTATGTCGTAGCCATGTAGGTTGTCGGCAGAATGGAATGGGAGACTGAGCCAGGATCTGCATGGGTTATATGGCGCTTTCGAGCATGGTAAATGAATCGACGCGGGCCTGATGTTTGGAACGATACTTCTTGTCATTCACACATTCCCTCTGTAATCGCTCCGCCTTACGCCTCAGAAGGACGACGCTGTACGTCTCGCGAAGCACAGCCAGTAGGAGCAAGCTGAAGAAGCCAAGCACAATGGCCGCCAGCCAGATTGATCATCGTCAACCCAGGCTCTGGGCGATGTGAGCTCCGTCAACAGGGGAAATGAAATGTGCAATCATCTGAGTTCCCATTACTAATGCCATGGACCGGCCGGTCTGTTCCACATGGAACAGATCGCCGACGATGGCGGGCCCGAGAGTGAGAATGGACAGGCAGCAACCCGTCAAGAACCAGAAGGCGATCAGCATAGACATATTGACGCTCATCGCGCTGGCGACCAAGCAACAGAGCGCGAGGATATTTCCGATATGGAAGACGGGAAGCCGGCCGAACTTCTCGGAAAGCGGCGCAATGAAAATTGGACCGATTCCTTCTCCAAGCTCCCAGATCGTGACGAGCAAGGTCTGGTCAATTTTGCTGTGTGGATTAAACTCCTGCAAGATCTGCGGCGCTGTGGGAACGATCGTCAATGTAGGAAAGACACTATAAACTAATCAGTCCATGACGGCAGGTACACGGAGACTGGCAATAAATCACAAAGAGGCTCACATCTTACGAAGCCCAACCAAGATATAACGAACATAATCAGTCATTTTTGCTTGGTTGACCAATTTAACGGGTTCGTCGTCTTCGAAATCCACGCTGACGACATGTAGACCCTTGTCCACAGTGGTGTTTTCCAATGGTTGTTCGGAAGTCTTTCGGTAGGATTTCTGCCTAACAATTGTTGCTGCTCGACTTCAGAAAGAAAGTGGACTGGATGGGTGATAGCCTCGTTGATGAAAGACATCATACGCAAAAATGTTTCCTCAAATGTTAAGAAAGCGGTAGTGAGGGAGGGCTGGCATGATTCAGCACAGTGACAGCATAAATTAACGCGCTATGCTTATCTATCGTTGCAAGGATAGTATGATTGATGCGATTAGTGCAACAATATTATTGCTGATTGCGCGTTGCAGGGGTCGTTTCTCCGATGGGACACTAATAGAAAGCTTTGGGTGCTAAAGGAAGAGCCTAGGTAACAAGGAATCATTAGATTGCTTCGAGTACCTCAGGGAACAATAAAGTAAGAAAGCTGATCTAGCATGCGAGTCGATCAGAAACAGAAGAGCAAATGTCATGCTCCATAACTTCCAATGTGCTAAATAGTCAATCTTAGCCACGAATGTGCTCTATGCCTGCAAATGTACGGGGACAGAGGCAACTCACCAATTAGTTCTAGTCCCTAGGAATCATCATGTTTGTCTATAGCAATATATTCGGAATACCACAGGGCTTGAGTAGATGCGAGAAGAGTGGTACGATTGAGAGCCATGCAGTCAACCTAGTGAAATCCACCCAGAGCGATCCCACACCTCTGGATCTGCTTGTACACGAGCTCCTTAGCGAGATAGTCCTCGGTCGCATCAATGATAGTATCGAGCTCATCGACCGCATCGAGGCCAATATCCGCCAGTCCGTTAGGCACATCGAAGCGAAACATACGGCTCGCATCATCCAGCTCGGTATGTTCCCTGATAAACTTATTCATATCCCTCTCAGTGTCGACGTAGTCCTTGCGAGTCGTTTTGATCAAGCCAAACATTGTCTTATTGAGTCTTTTGATCGACGGGACGCCAGTGCCGATCGAGACCAGACATTGGATCTGACTGTCCAGTGAGCCTGAGGGCCAGATTCCTCTGGCTTCTATCCAAACCTCCCGCACCGGGTTATTTGCTTCGGTGATGCTGCTGTAGAACTGACGTCCGCTAGGGCCGATCGGAACGGGATCGAATAGTTGTGGCGTGGACATACAGGCCTTGCCTGCTTGCCAAACTTTTGCGGTCTTGAACAACTCGTTGGAACAATATTTGCTTGGGTAGCTCGTCAAAGGGGCAGAGTTTCTTTTGGGTCCGTCATCTGTAACGCAAGCAAAGCTACGTCTGGTTAGTTTGCTAACTCGAAGAGGACGAAAAAGCTCTGTCAAGCAGCATGCTTACACCCTGCACGAAGTATCAATGTCCCTGAGGAGCACATCATCCTCATACCCAAGCTCGTGGAGGATCGCCTTCATTGCCGATTCCACTCTTCCTCCATCATATTTCGATTGGCGGCACAGATTGGTCGTGAGAGGCATATGTCTTTTGCGAGCGAAGACGAACTTCACGAGTCGTCGGTAGGCGTTGATACACTGATCAATGTCCATCTTGAGGCGGCCTAGCATAATCGCGATCAGGCTATGATAGATTTAGGTAGTTAGCGACCGATGCTGCTGCGCAGCTACCGCGCAAGATCGGCTTACCCGCCCGAGCCCGAACCTCCAATGAGATTAAAATAGTCGCATGGTCTGGGTGTGTTCTCTCCGTCGATGGATTCCAGAATATGCTTGAGAATGTAGAGCGAAGAGAGACTGCGGACAGCCCCGCCATCAAGGCTGAGGAGACTGATGTTGCGTTCCACCATCGGCGCAATGGTCGTGTTTACTTTGAATGAAAGTCAATTCAGTCGCAGCACCAGCCATTTCTGAGTCGCACATTTCGGGAGGTTGATAGTCTAAATACGAAGAGACGATAACGTTCTGTCAGAAGGTCGGTCTCAAACCCCGCGACGATGACGCGAAGTAGTTCATCCTGCGAAGCATTATCGGGGCTGTGATTAGTGCAGCCAGTGACAGGGAAGTTCCCAGTGACTGCATTTCCGCCTCGGTGGGACGATCGACAGTGTCAACGCGGGTTGATGGCATATGATCATCAAATGGCGCTGCCGCCTCAGAGCCTTGGGCATGTCAATGCTAATGGCCAAGCCACAGACACGGCTTATCATCGCGCGCTCTGATTAGATGAGCTTGTCCGTGTTGGAGGCTCCTGTGTTGCGTTTGGAGTTGAGGATATTCGGGTCCCATAGGCTACGATGGCCGCCACGTCGACAACGCTTAGCGCTATTGAGCCCGCAAAGCCAGACGATCAGCTATCATTGGGCCCTGGATACAGGTTATTCTTCTGCCTGATTCATTGGACGCTTTCCGCGGTTCTGAAGGGGAAGAACGATGCTTGATCCGTAAAGCCTCGTGTGGCCGCTAGTGTGGCTGCTTTGTCTTCTTGTCGCTCTCGCCTCGAAGTATATTCGTTTCAAAATCTATCGGATTGAACCTCGGGATGCCTCATCCTGTCCGACTGCGACAATGTCATGGTACAGTCTACCTGCACATCGTTCGTTTGCGTTGGTCGGGCTGCGCGCTCAGCTGCGGTTGCTGTGATGTACTGACGCGCTCTTACTAAACGAGTCTATGGAGAAAATGGCCCATCTATATTGTCTTGCAAAATTAATAAGCAACAATAGGGACTGTATCTTCGCAGCGAAGATGCTGCTCTGAGCGGGTGACAGAGAGAGACAGAAGAGCTCGGAGAGCCTCCGACAGGCGGGGTATTTTCCCCTCCATCATGTTTTATACTCTATCCAGATCTCCACCCAAGCTTCACTTCCCCCAGCAGCAGCAGCCACCACGATCTCGACCTCCGAATCTCACAAAATGGTGCTCGCCAAACCCGAGAACAAACACGTCCTCAAAGCCTTTGACCTGACCGGCAAAGTCGCCGCCGTAACAGGTACCACACCCCCCAATCCTCCACCTCCACCTAATCCACCTTCCCCCACCTTCCCCTCACCAGACAGATAACACAGAAATCACCAGGCGGCGCCCGAGGCATCGGCCTCGAAGTTTCCCAAGCATTAGCAGAAGCCGGAGCCAACGTGAGAGCAGCACTATCCCCCAAGCCCCAAGCATTCCTGTGACTTACCACGTTCCTCCTGCACGAAAAAAAGATAGCCATAATCTACAACTCCTCCACCCCCGAAACCGTCATCAACCTCGCCACAACTCTCGCCTCGACCAACAAGATCAGAGCGCTCGCCTACCGCGCCGATGTCTCCGACCAGGCCTCCATCACCTCCACAATCCAGCAGATCGCCGCCGACTTCTCCCGGCTGGACATCATTGTCGTGAACTCGGGGATCGTCTCCAACGTCCCCGCGGAGGACTACACGCCCGACCAATGGCACGCGATCATGAAGGTGAACCTCGATGGCGCGTTCTGGACCGCCCAGGCCGCCGCGCAGATCTTCAAGAGCCAGGGGCACGGGAATGTCATTTTCACAGCCTCGGTGAGTGCCGGGTTGGTGAACGTGCCGCAGAGGCAGGCTGCTGTATGTTCTTATCCCCCCTCTGATCCCGTAGCAATAAAAGATAAATTGAGATATCTATCTTGAAATGAAAGGGGGGGCACGCTAACAAGTTCGCTTCCGTCGTGGGGGGGGGGGGGATAGTATAACGCTTCGAAAGCCGGGGTCGTGCAATTAGCCAAATGCCTAGCGGTAGAATGGGTGGACTTCTGCCGCGTGAACTGCATCTCGCCTGGATTCATCGAGACCGAGATTCTGGATATCCATCCACAGGAGTGGCGCGAGAAGTGGTTTAGTATGATCCCCGCGCAGCGGATGGCGGATGCGTATGAGCTGAAGGGGGTAAGTGCTTTTCTTCGCGCTTTGCTGCTTCGAACAGACGAATCCATGGAACCGGCGGGGGATTGGTGCTAACGCGGTCTTCCTCGAACAACTAGGCTTATGTGTTTTGCGCGTCGGATGCGTCGAGTTATATGACCGGGGCGAACCTTGTCATTGATGGGGGCTATACACTTCCATAGGAGTATACTAAGCCAACCGTCAGAAGATTTGGGGGAGAGGCGGCGATGGTCTGCACCTTAAGCTCAAAGGGTGCGATGGGGCTGCGAGACTATAGTATGCATCTCTGTTGCCGCATAAGATACATTCTTGCCTTCAAGTTAAGGGTCCACAGGCAGGTCATCTTCGCTTGTATGCTTGGCTTGTGCTTTGATTAAATTTATAAAAATGGGACCACTCTAGTCTAGTATAATGGGTAACTAAAACTTAGTATACATGGATATCGTAACAATCCCCCACTCAAAACCATCTACACCACCTTAAGTACACCCGCGTCACCAAACTCCGGACCAAGCCAATATGTAGTTCTGGAAATGCCGTACATGTCTCTCCAGTGTTTACCGTCCGTCAAATGTCTCGTTGCTTGTAGACACGGCTCGTCGTCCCCAGCCACTGAAGAGCCCTCCCCCATTTGCAGGCTCCGTGGAGACCTTGGATATATTCAGGCTAGAAGACGACCGGCCCAGAAACGAAAGCCGAGCCTCGGTGTTTTGACCGTTCCGAGAGACCACCTTGCGCAACGCGTCGAACTTTGCCTTGACTTCCTCAAGCTCCTGTCGTGCAACTGCCTCTGCTGTCTTTGCATTTACTAGCTCCAGAAGCAGCGCTTCCTCCGCTGCTGGCTTGTTGTTTTCGGTGGCCAGCACTGACTGCAGTCCCAAGCTGCTCGACCGTTTGTTGAACGTGCTCTTCTGGCTCTTCTGCGAGTTGGTTCGCACCAACCTGAGTTCTCGTAGCCCGGTGCTTGTATAGCCTTCGCTTGTCTCGCTCGTGGGAGATCCGTATGAGTCTGGCGGAGTATCGGAAGTGCGGGTCTTCACGGTCCGCAGCTCGCGAACCATGCGCTCCAATCGCTGTCGCTCCCGATAGCTATCCTGGATCCGGCCGCGGGCTTCGCGGAGCTGCTCCCGCAAGGACGAATTGTCTTTGTCAATTTCGTCAATACGACGCGTCAGACCCGAGCATCGACTAGCTTCCGTCGCATGCATTTCCTTCCATCGCTTGAGGTCATCCCGAAGCTGTTGCTTAGTCTGATCCATGGGAACATGCTTCGTAGATTCTACCGTGGCGAAGCGTGCGTCTGCCTTATGAACCAGTTCCATCGGAGGCTCATCGCTGGTCTGCTTGATGTATTGCAGCATTGACTTTGCAAGCGCTTGGTCTTCCTCACGTTCCTCCCGCTCCTGCTGCAACTCGCGGGTGAGGTCTGCATGTTGCCGTTGGAGATCACTGAGAGCCATCAGAAGATCTTCGATTTGGGTGTGGAGATCGCGGTCTTTGTGCTGCGACATAGCGGATTTCGCACGCGGTTTCGGCGCGTCCGTCGACAGCTCTGTCGGGGCCGTGCTAGCGTCGGATATCGATTCGACCGAGTTAAGTGTGGAGGTCATGCTCTGTTTAGACGCCGAGCGCCGGATAGCCGCGCTAGCGGCGTTAGGGTTGAGATTAACCGACTTGGTGGAGTTATGGGAGGAACCGGCCCAAAGCCGTCCAAGGAACCTTGAAGCCGTTGCTTGCATCTGGGGGAAAGAGATGCCGGTCGGCACACCTTGAGATTGGTTGTAGCTGGCTTCCAATGCCTGCAAACTCTCCTTCGAAACGAGCGAGGTGAGTGAAACGAAATCATTCACAAACTCGTCAGCATGGCAAGCGTAACTGCAGATTGTTAGCGGAAGCTACTAGAATTGATTGGCAGGCCACATACGTATCCCAGAGACCTCTGGACAGCAAAAGCTGCATGACGTCCTCAAATTCCGCGCAAGCCATAAGCTTCTTTTCGTTGCGTGTCATAAGAGACAGAGCGACGCGCATCAAAGTTTCGCAAGCTCCTTCAAGAAAAATCACATCGTAAATCCGAAGAAGCATGGGAAGCGGGCAGGCGACTGCGAAGAATGATAAGAACCACTGAGATACATAGACGGGCTCCACGTTCAATGCCTCCAAATGCGCAAATAAGGTTGGCCGTAAGCGGGACAATAGGTTCTGGAACTGGTAGACACGGAGATGAAGCCCCGAAAGGTCTGGGAGGTAGCAGGTCCGCAAGTCATAATGGTCCATCAACCTGGTGCCGTTAGTCTACTGAGTTCTGGTTCCTGCATGATGGAAGAACCTACCGCACAAGCACGCAGAATGCTTCTGCATCCGTCATGTGCATAAGCAAGGGACCAACAACAAACCCTAGTCCTTGGCAGTAGCCAATCTTCGTGTCGTAGAGACTAAAACATTTCAGAACTCGACCCAGCATCTGCTGTCCTTCACCATTGGGATCACGGAACATCTCCACGTTAGGGAAGCTGCGCCCTATATCCTTGCCGATCAGCCCTTCATATGGACTTGTTTCGCCGCATAGTCTCTGATATTCTGACAACAAGGTCGAATCTCGAGCCCCTGCCAGGCTGGGCCATACAACTCCTCGCAGCGGCGGAGGGACACCGCTTCGAATCTTGTTCGAAGTCAAAGTCGGGAGACGCTGGGCTGTCTGCGGATAGTCTGCCACCAAGGCTGCCCAGAATTCCAACTCCGTCATAGGCGGTGGAGGCAGTTGCGAATATCGCAGGGATGACCGGGGGTCCTCATCGATCAGGCGTTTGATTTGATGTAGGGACTGCGATCGAGACGGCCTCTGCGATACTTGCTGTGCATGAGTCTTCTTCGCCAAACCCGACTTGGGATTTGTCGCTAGCGCATTGTTTTCCTGTTCCAAGCGTGCTAGAAGGAGAGCAGTTGACTGGCTTATGTCAGTCTGTGCATCCCTGCCAGAGGCCTATTTGAGCAACATACCTCGTCTGATCCCTCGCAACGAGGCTCCTGCTCTTCAGTCTTCTCGAGCTCCTCCCAGTCCACCGCATCACCTTGTCGATCATGTTCCCCACTACTGCGAGATCGAGTCGAGCCGGAATCACGATATGCGACTGGCTGGAGCTCAAATGTTTGTGGGTCTTGGATAGGTGTGGTCCTTGCGTCGGTCTCTTCTTCGCTTGAGTGGTCATTCGTCGGGGTGACTATGTCGATCGGTGTGGGAGGGATGTCGAGCGTCCGCCAGTCGGGTTGTGTGTCTGATGAGTTGGAAGTCAACGGCACAGTCACCATTGAGTCGGTGCCACGCGACACCGTGTTTGTCGAGTCCGATTGGACATGAGACGGAACGTTATCAGAGCTCTCCATGGCCATCATGATGCTTCAGACTGCGATTGTGGTTGGTTCCTCACGGACGCCGCAGCGCATTCCTCGGGAAGATCTAGCCGTCAGGGGTATTGGCAGAGAGGGGAGGTTTCTGATGGGTGCGAGAAGAACGGGCGGTCAATGTAAGAGCGAGACGCGATAAGGGATCTGGAAAGTCGGAGGAGGGGCCGTCAATGGCGACAGCATATCTTGCGTAGAATGAACTGTTGCTTGTGTTTTCGTGGCTAAAATGATAACTACCTTAGGTCGTCGTTTGCGTGATCGGAATGGCGAGAGGCAGGCGATAAGAGGGGAAAGGGAAAGGCCAAAGGGAAAAAGAGGGAAAAAGAGAAAGGGAGACAAGCGTTAATTGAGG